>NC_085083.1:516956-742956 GCF_963662255.1 Cinclus cinclus
TATACTGGTTTGTACTGGTTTATACCGGATTATACTGGTTGTACGGTTTTATACTGGTTTATACTGGTTTGTACTGGTTTATACTGGGATGGACACCGAGGGGACGTTGCAGACACTGGGAGGTGACAGCGACAAAATCCCGACGGACCCGGGGCACTTCCGGGTGACACGGGTCACGTGACACAGGTGACACGGGTCACGTGACACACACAGGTGTGACACAGGTGACACAGGTGTGACACAGGTGACGCTCAGGTGTCCCCAGGTCAGTTCCTGGTGTCCCAGCTGCTGTCCCAGGGACCCTCCCGGGGTCTGTCCCTGTCCTTGGTGACACACACAGGTGACACAGGTGTGACACAGGTGACACAGGTGTGACACAGGTGACACTCAGGTGACACTCAGGTGTCCCCAGGTCAGTTCCTGGTGTCCCAGCTGCTGTCCCAGGGACCCTCCCGGGGTCTCTCCCTCTCCTTTGTCTGGGCCCGTTCCGGGGGGGCTCTGCAGGCCCTGCCCCCCTCCCTGCGCCTCTCGGACCTGCGGCACCTGCCGAGCACGTGAGGGACCCCAAATGTCCCCGAAATGTCCCCAAAATGTCCCCAAACACCCCAAAAGGTCCCTAAAATGTCCCCATGTCACCCCAAAATGTCCCTAAACCAAACCCCAAAATGTCCCCATCCCTGTCCCCTCTGCCCCATCCCTGTCCCATCCCTGTCCCATCCCTGTCCCATCCCTGTCCCCATCCCTGTCCCCTCTGCCCCATCCCTGCCCCATCCCTGTCCCCATCCCTGTCCCATCCCTGTCCCCATCCCTGTCCCCTCTGCCCCATCCCTGTCCCATCCCTGTCCCCATCCCTGTCCCCTCTGCCCCATCCCTGTCCCCATCCCTGTCCCCATCCCTGTCCCCTCTGTCCCCATCCCTGTCCCCATCCCTGTCCCATCCCTGTCCCATCCCTGTCCCCTCTGCCCCATCCCTGTCCCCATCCCTGTCCCCTCTGTCCCCATCCCTGTCCCCATCCCTGTCCCCATCCCTGTCCCATCCCTGTCCCCTCTGTCCCCTCTGTCCCCATCCCTGTCCCCATCCCTGTCCCATCCCTGTCCCATCCCTGTCCCCTCTGCCCCATCCCTGTCCCCATCCCTGTCCCCTCTGTCCCATCCCTGTCCCATCCCTGTCCCATCCCTGTCCCCTCTGCCCCATCCCTGTCCCCATCCCTGTCCCCTCTGTCCCATCCCTGTCCCATCCCTGTCCCCTCTGTCCCCATCCCTGTCCCCATCCCTGTCCCATCCCTGTCCCATCCCTGTCCCCTCTGCCCCATCCCTGTCCCCATCCCTGTCCCCTCTGTCCCCATCCCTGTCCCCATCCCTGTCCCATCCCTGTCCCCTCTGTCCCCTCTGTCCCCATCCCTGTCCCCTCCCTGTCCCCTCTGTCCCCATCCCTGTCCCATCCCTGTCCCATCCCTGTCCCCTCTGCCCCATCCCTTTCCCCATCCCTGTCCCCATCCCTGTCCCCTCTGTCCCCATCCCTGTCCCATCCCTGTCCCCATCCCTGTCCCCTCTGTCCCCATCCCTGTCCCCAGGGCCGTGGACCTGGTGGTGGAGGTGGCACATCCGTGTGTGGTACAGGAGCACGGCGAGGACATCCTGAAACACGCGGACTTCATGGTGACACCGCGGGGACAGGGGACAGATGGACAGGGGGACGGGGACAGGGACAGGGGGACAGGGACAGAGGGACAGAGGGACAACGGGACACAGGGACAGGGATGGGGACACTGGGGGCACTGGGGACATTGGGGACATCGGGAGGATTTGGGGACATTGGGGATGTGAGGGACAACAGGGACATCGGGGACGTTGGGGACACACAGGTGACACTGGGGACATGTTGGGGGTTGAGGACATTTGGGGACATCGGGGGCGTCGGGGGACAGGGGGACATCAGGGATTTGGGGACACCGGGGATGGTGGGGACAATGGTGACAACGGGGGGATTGGGGACACGGGGAGGACATTGAGGACATCACTGGGGACATTGGGGACACAGAGGTGACATCGGGGACATTGTGGGGGTTGGGGACATTGGGGACAATGAGGGGAGCGGCGCCGTTGGGGACTGGGGACAGAAGGGGCAGTGGGGACAGTGGTGGCGCTGGTGATGTTGGGGACATTTGGGGACAACAGGGACACTGGGGGGGGGGGTGCGGATTTGGGGACAGAGGAACACGGGGACATTGGGGAGGGGCCAGCGGGGCTGGGGTGACCGACCCGGCGTCCCCAACGCTGTCCCCGGCGTCCCCAACACTGTCCCTGGTGTCCCCAACGCTGTCCCCGGTGTCGCAGGTCGGGTCCCCCTCGGCCCTGGCGGACGCTGTCACCGAGCGGCGGCTGCGGGAGGCGGCGGCGCGCGGGGGCCACACCCTGTACGTCCCCAGGGGGGCGCTGTGGGGCTGCGAGGACATCGCCAGGATGGACAGCGCGGGGACACTGCAGGTGACACTGCAGGGGACAATGGGGACACTGGGGACACTGCAGGTGACACTGCAGGTGACACTGGTGACACTGCAGGGGACACTGGGGACACTGCAGGGAACACTGCAGGGGACAATGGGGACACTGCAGGTGACACTGCAGGGGACACTGCAGGGGACAATGGGGACAATGGGGACACTGCAGGTGACACTGGTGACACTGCAGGGGACACTGGGGACACTGCAGGGGACATTGGGGAAACTGCAGGGGACATGGAGACAGATTTTGGGGATGGTGTCCTGCTGTGGCCCTGACTTGTCCCCCTGTCCGTGTGTCCCTGACCCCGCCGTGTCCGTGTGTCCCTCACCCTGCCGTGTCTGTGTGTCCGTGTGTCCCTGTGTTCGCGTGTCCGTGTGTCCCCTGCGTGTCCCCTGTGTGTCCGTGTGTCCCTCCCCTGTGTGTCCGTGTCCCCTGCGTGTCCCTCCCCTGTGTGTCCCCTGCGTGTCTCCTGTGTGTTCCCTGTGTGTCCCCTGCGTGTCCCCGTGTGTCCCCTGTTTGTCCCCTGCGTGTCCCCCGTGTGTCCCCTGCGTGTCCCCTGTTTGTCCCCTGCGTGTCCCCCGTGTGTCCCCTGTTTGTCCCCTGCGTGTCCCCCGTGTGTCCCCTGCGTGTCCCCTGTTTGTCCCCTGCGTGTCCCCGTGTCCCCGTGTGTCCCCCGCGTGTCCCCCGCGTGTCCCCTGCGTGTCCCCTGTTTGTCCCCTGCGTGTCCCCGCGTGTCCGCAGGCTCTGCAGGTGACCATGACCAAGGCCCCGGGCAGTTTCCGCGCTCGGGGCCGCCTGCGGGAGCTCCTGGAGGCGGCGGGGCCGGGGGAGGCCGTGCTGTACGAGGGGCCCCTGCGGCCGCTCTGTGCCCTCCTCCCCAACAACGTCAACGCCATGGCGGCCGCAGCGCTGGCGGCGCCGCGCCTCGGCTTTGACGGCGTCACCGCCCGCCTGGTGGCCGACCCCAGGTGGGACACCTGAGCGAGGGACACCCGACTGTGTGTGAGACACCTGTGTGTGTGTGTGACATCTGAGTGTGTGTGTGACACCTGAGTGTGACACCTGTGTGTGTGTGACACCTGAGTGACACCTGACTGTGTGTGACACCTGAATGTCTCTGTGACACCTGTGTGTGTGACACCTGTGTGACACCTGTGTGTGTGTCACCTGAGGGACACCTGTGTCACCTGTGCTGTCTCCTGTGTCACCCCCACTTCCCCTCAGTGTCCTGGCATTGTCCCCTCCCTGTCCCCAGCTGTCACTGCCACGTCCCCACATTGTCCCCTTGTCCCCAATGTCCCCTCAATGACCCCGCACTGTCCCCATTGTCCCCTCAGTGTCCCCATTGTCACTCTCAGTGTCCCTAATGTCCCCATTGTCACTCTCAGTGTCCCCATTGTCACTCTGTGTCCCCATTGTCACTCTCAGGGTCCCCATTGTCACTCTGTGTCCCCACTGTCACTCTCTGTATCCCCGCAGTGTCCCCATTGTCACTCTGTGTCCCCATTGTCACTCTCATTGTCCCCAGTGTCCCCGCACTGTCCCCATTGTCACTCTGTGTCCCCATTGTCACTCTCTGTCCCCACTGTCACTCTCAGTGTCCCCACTGTCCCCCATGTCCTCTCAGTGTCCCCATTGTCACTCTGCGTCCCCATTGTCACTCTCATTGTCCCCAGTGTCCCCGCACTGTCCCCACTGTCACTCTCAGTGTCCCCACTGTACCCCATGTCCCCTCAGTGTCCCCATTGTCACTCTGTGTCCCCACTGTCACTCTCAGTGTCCCCACTGTCCCCTCAGTGTCCCCATTGTCACTCTGTGTCCCCATTGTCACTCTCAGTGTCCCCACTGTCCCCCATGTCCCCGCAGTGTCCCCGACTGGCACATCATGGACGTGCAGGTGACAGCGGTGGCCGAGGGTGGCCGCTCCCTGACTGTCACCAGCACCCGCCGCAACCCCGCGGAGCCCGGCGATGTCACCGGCAGTGCCACCCTCCACAGCTTCTGGAGCAGCGTCCAGGGTGTGTCACTGTCACCTGTGTCATTGTCACCTGTATCACCTCCCGGTGCCACCTCCCTGTGCCGCCTCAGTGTCACCAATGTCCCCTCGCTCACTCCGTCCCCTCCCCGCAGCCTGCACCGGACACGGCGGCTGCGTCAAGCTCTGCTGAGCCGCAACAGCGGAAACATCGCCGGAGACACCTCGGGGACATCTTGGGGACACTCCGGGGACATTTTGGGGACAATAAAACCCTGCCTGCAGTGGTGGCTCCCTTCTTGTCATGGCGGCGGGGAGGGGACGCGATCCGATTGGTGGAAACGCCGCGCGGGGCACGACGGGAGGAAGGAATCTCGCCTCCGATTGGTGAACGGGAGGCGCAAAGCGTTAAGGGAGGGAGGTCAAAGCGCTGATTGGATAGCTGTGCGCGCGGGGCACGATGGGGAGTAGGTCGGCGCACCCTCATTGGTCAGCGTGGCGCAAAGCATGACGGGAGTTGTAGTTGCGGCCTGAGGGGGCAGAGGCCGCCATGGCCCCGGAGGACGCGCGGGGTGAGTAGGGGGAGGCCGGGTCCGGATTTTGGGGGGTCCTGAGGGGGCTTGTGGGGGACAGGAAGAGCTCGGGGATTTTTTTCGGGGTGCAAGAGGGGGTTTGGGGGTGAGGGAGGGAGGCGGAGGCCGCGCCCCGGGCCTGTGAGGGGGGAAGGGCTGGGCAGGCCTGGGTGGAATTTGGGGGGGTCCTGGGGGGATTTTGGGGGGGATTTGAAGGAATTCTGGGGGGGCTATTGTGGGAGGATCTGGGGGTCCTGAAGAGATTTCGGTGGGGGTGGGGACAGCATGGTCTTGGGGCCTGGTGGGGAGGATTTGGGGGTGCCAGGAATTTGGGGAGGGGTCCTGAGGTAACTTTGGGGGGGGATTTGAAAGAATCTGGGGGCCCTGGGAGGGATTTGGGGGTGTCAGGAATTTGGGGAGGGGTCCTGAAGGGAATTGGGGGTCCTCTCTCGGAGGGATTTTGGGGTAATTTTGGAGACATTTGATGGAATTTGGGGGGTCTGGAGTAACTCTGGAGGCGTCAGGAATTTGGGTCTGGGGTCTCGGGGGGAATTTGGGGAGTCCAGGGATCTCTTAAGTGGGGGTTTGAGGGAGCTGAGGGGGATTTGGGGGGAATTTTGGGGGTCCCAGGAGTTCATTTCGCTCTCCCCCCACCCCGGATTTGGGGGGGGGGGGGGGGGGTGTCTCCAAGAATTTGGGTCTGGGGTCTCAGGGTAGATTTGAGGAAATTTGGGGGGAATTCTGGGGGTCTCTGGAAGGTATTCTGGGGAGACTTGAAGGAATTTGGGGAGTCTGGAGTAATTTTGGGGGAGTCAAGAATTTGGGTCTGGGGTCTCAGGGAGGATTTGAGGGAATTTGGGGGTCCCGGGGGATTCTGGTGGACCTGAGGGGGATTTGGGGGGAATTTTGGGGGTCCCAGGAGCTCATTTCACACCCCCCCCCCCCCCCCCCCCCGGATATAGGAACAGGGAGGGGGGTCCTCCCCGAATTTGGGTCTGGGGTCTTGGGGGAGAGAATTTGAAGTAATTTGGGGTAAATTTTGGAACTCATCCCCCCCCACCCCCCCTCCCCTCTCTCCTCACAGCCCCCCAAACCTCCCCCTCCCCCAGCCCGGATTTGGGGGGGGTCCCGGGGGAGGTGCCGGATTTGGGTGGGGGTCTTCCCGAATTTGGGTCGGGGGTCTCGGGGGGGCTTTACCACGAGCGGCAGCGCCTGGAGCTGTGTGCCCTGCACGCCCTCAACAACCTCCTGCAGCGGCCCTGGCTCAGCAAGGCCGCGGCCGACAGCATCTGCCAGCGGTGAGACCCCAGACCCAATTCGGGGAGGGGTCCCGGGGGGGTTTAGGGGGTAGGGAGGGGTCCTGGGGGAAGTTAAGGGGAGTTCCTGAATTTTGGGGAGGGGTCCTTGGGCTGTTTGGGGGGAGTTGTGGGGAGCTCCTGAGTTTGGGGAGGGGTCCTGGGGGGGATTGGGGTGATTCCTGAATTTGGGGAAGGGTCCTGGGGGGATTTGGGGTGGTGGGGAGGGGGGTTGGGGGCTCCTGGGATGGGATTTGGGAGGTTTGTGAATTTGGGGAGGGGTCCCAGGGTATTTGGGGGGGGCTTTGGGTGTTCCCTGGGGGAAGCCGGGGCGAGATTAGGGAATTTGGGGAGGGGTCTCAGGGGGAAGGGGTCAGGGTTAATTTGGGGAGGGGTCTCGGGGGGGTCAGGGTTAATTTGGGGAGGGGTCCCGGGATGTTCAGGGTTAATCTGGGGAGGGGTCCCGGGGTTGTTCAGGGTTAATTTGGGGAGGGGTCTCACCCCGAAGACCCCCCAGGCTGTCCCCAAATTCCCGTCCCAACCCCCACCGGAGCCCCCTGGGCACTGGGAACTACGACATCAACGTGGTGATGGCGGCGCTGGGAACGCTGGGGCTGGCGGCCATCTGGTGGGACAAGCGGCGGTGAGACCCCTCCCCAAATTCGGGACAGACCCCAGACCCAAATTGGGGACCCTTCTCAGGGCCCCCGACCCAATTTTGGGATCTCTGCGAGACCCCAGACCCAATTTGTGACCCCAAACTCAAATGGGGAATCTCTCAAATCTCTCCTTGTTACCCTGGGATGTATTGGGAAGGAAAGCAATGAGACCCCTCCCCGAATTTGGGAGGGAACCCTGAGACCCCAGACCCCAATTCTTGACCTCTCCCAGGACCCCAGAGCCGAATTTGGAATCTCTCTGAGACCCCAGACCAAATTTGGGACCCTTCAAAGACCCCTGACCCAATTGGGGTCCTCCCAAACCTCTCTTTGTTAAGCTGGGCTCTAGTGGGACAAAAAGTGGGCAGACCCCTCCCCAAATTGGGGATGGACCCCTGAGACCCCCGACCCACATTCCTGACCCCTCTCTGAGACCCCACAGCCAACTCTGGGACCTCTCCGAGACCCCAGACCCAGTTTGGGACCTCTCCATCGTCCCCAATCTCTCCCCGTTGGCCGTGCGGCGACAAAAGCGCTGGCGTCCCGCTTGGAGCCCCCCGGAACTAATCCGCTCCAGACCCGGCATTAATTAATTAATTGCAATTAATTAAGCCCTTGCTGACACCTCCCCCAGCCCCCTGGAGCACCTGGCCCTGCCGCGGGTCCTGGGACTGCTGCTCAATGTCCCCTCGAGGGTGACACTGGGGACGCTGTCCCTGCCCCTGTGCCGCCCACACTGGCTCGGGGTGCGGCAGATACGGGACGTCTTCTACAACCTGGACTCCAAACTGCGCTCACCTGAGGTCATCGGGGACGAGACCCAGCTCAGGTGGGACCCTGGGGACACCTTGGGGACACCTCGGGGACACCTCGGGGACATTGGGGACACCCTGGGGACATCGGGGACACCCTGGGGACACCCTGGGGACAGATCCGGGATGTCTTCTACAACCTGGACTCCAAACTGCGCTCACCTGAGGTCATCGGGGACGAGACCCAGCTCAGGTGGGACCCTGGGGACACCTTGGGGACATTTTTGGGACAGTGAGGACACCTTGAGGATACCTTGGCGACACTGGTGAACAATTTGGGGACACCTTGAGAAACATCTGGGGACAATTTGAGGACACTGGGGACACCCTGAGGGTACCTTGTCAACACCTTGGGGACATTGGGGACAACTTGGGGACATTGGGGACAACTTGGGGACATTTTGGGGACATTTGGGACACTCTGGAGCTAATTACTGTAATGACTAACGAGAGCACCCTGCTCCTGTCACTGCACTAATTACTGTAATGACTAATGAGAGCACCCTGCTCCTGACAGGCACTAATTACTGTAATGACTAATGAGAGCACCCTGCTCCTGTCACTGCACTAATTACTGTAATGACTAATGAGAGCACCCTGCTCCTGTCACTGCACTAATTACTGTAATGACTAATGAGAGCACCCTGCTCCTGTCACTGCACTAATTACTGTAATGACTAACGAGAGCACCCTGCTCCTGACAGGCACTAATTACTGTAATGACTAATGAGAGCACCCTGCTCCTGTCACTGCACTAATTACTGTAATGACTAACGAGAGCACCCTGCTCCTGACAGGCACTAATTACTGTAATGACTAATGAGAGCACCCTGCTCCTGACAGGCACTAATTACTGTAATGACTAATGAGAGCACCCTGCTCCTGTCACTGCACTAATTACTGTAATGACTAATGAGAGCACCCTGCTCCTGACAGGCACTAATTACTGTAATGACTAATGAGAGCACCCTGCTCCTGTCACTGCACTAATTACTGTAATGACTAATGAGAGCACCCTGCTCCTGACAGGCACTAATTACTGTAATGACTAATGACTCATGAGTTCATTATCCATTGACCTAATTGCTGTTTGTAGCCCCAGGCAGTTCCAGAGCAGGCCAATAATGCAACGTGTACTCATAAATGAAGGCAATAATTCATTTAATCGTTAATTAATCTGTTAATTAGTGATTTAATAATTACTAATCACTCTCATCTGTGTTTTTAAGGCATTTGTTTATTCCATGCAGGCAGCATTGGGTAAAAATTTAATATGTTCTCATTAAAATACCCCGTAATGAATTTAATTATTAATTATTCTGTGAATTAATTATTAATTATTTATTTATTACAGTAATCTCTATTTCTGAGCTTCATTTTTTTACAACTCCCTGGCATTTCCTGCGGGCAGAGCTGGCCAATAATTTTATGTGTACTTATAAAACAAATCAATAATTTATGTAATTATTAATTAATCTAATTAGCTGTTTATTAATTACAGGCATCTGTGTTTGTGAACTTTTCTTTTGTACCCAGGGAGTTCCTCAGGGCGTTGCTGGCCAATAATTTTACATGTGCTTGTTAACCATAAGAAAAAAAAATTAATTATTAATTAATCTGCTAATTAATTAAGGGTTAATTACCAAAATCTGTATTTGTGAGGCATTTCTTGTCCCCAGGCAGTTCCTGAGGGAGGTTCTGGCCAAGGAAGGCTCGGAGCTGTTCCTGGTGGTGCCGCGGGATGTGGAGGAAGGAGGCACCTGGAGAGACCCCAAAATCCATCCATAAATGAACACTGCACCCCAAAATAAAGAACTTTTGCACCCCAAAATAAATCTCCAAATTCCTCCTCAAAATCCCCAAATTTCCCCCCAAAAATCCTCGAATTTCACCCTAAAAATCCCTAAATTTCACCCCAAAAAATCAACTAGTTCCGCTCTGAATCCCCAAATATCACCCCAAATCTTACCCAAAATCCCCAAATTTCACCCCAAAAAAATCTCCTAATTCCGCTCCAAAATCCTCAAATTTCACCCCAAGCCCCCACATTTCACCCCAAATCCCCAAATATCACCTAAAATCCCCAAATTTCACCCCCAAAATCTCTTAATTCCAATCCAAAACCCTTAAATTTCACCCCAAATCCCCAAATTTCACCCGAAATCTCCAAATTTTGCTCCAGAATCTCCAAATTTTGCCCCAAATTCCAACCCAAAATCTCCAAATTTCACCCCAAAAATCTCCTAATTCCACTCCAAAATCCTCAGATTTCACACCAAAAATCTCCTAATTTCTCTCCAAAATCCCCATATTTCACCCCAAATCCCCAAATTTCACCCCAAAAATCCCCAAATTTTACCCAAAATCCCAAAACTTCACCCCAAATCCCCGAATTTTGCCCCGAAATTTCCGCTTTTCCCACATAAATTCACGGATTTTCCCCTGAACTCGAGAAACTCCATTTTAAATTTCTGAATTTTTCACCAAAATTCCCGAATTTCCCCCTCACAGCGATGGGCGCCAAAGGCGGGAATCCTGAGGCGGGGGGCGTGACCACCCGGGATCCGCGCTCTGATTGGCTTTCCTTTTTGATTGACAGCCTCTCTGGACCTCCGCAGCCAATCAGCGCGCCTTCTGCGGTTGGGCGCAGCTGCAAATTCAAGAATTTCGCCCCCAAACTTTTATATTTGCCACACAGATTCTCGAATTTCTCCCCTGGAACTGAGAACTACACCTCGAAATCCGCGAAATTTTCACCAAAGTTCCCGAATTTCACCCCAAAATCTCCTAATTTCATCCCCACAGGGCGGGGAGCCAAAGGTGGGAATCCTGCGGCGGGGGCGTCACCACTCCCGCGACGCGCTCTGATTGGCTCTTCGCCTTGACTGACAGCCTCTTCGGACCCACTCAGCCAATCAGCGTGCGGCATGTAGGTTTGGCTCCGCGCAGCTCCAAATCCCCGAATTCCACCCGAAAGAGTCGATTTTTGCCCCAAAACCTCCGTATATCTCCCACGATTGCCACAACTCCCTCCCGAAATCACGCATCGCATCAAGAAACTCCCAAATTCCTCCGCCAAATCCTGAAAATCCTCCCCCACACCGAGCGACGCGGGAAAGCTGAGGAGGCGGGCGTGGCCATCGCGGAACCGCGGTCTGATTGGCTATTCGCATTGATTGACACGTCGGCAGGGGCGGTTCAGCCAATCAGCGGGACTATATTGGTTCTCTGGGCGATAGCGCCGCCGGGCTGTCGGTCCTCCCTGGTGGTCTAGTGGTTAGGATTCGGCGCTCTCACCGCCGCGGCCCGGGTTCGATTCCCGGTCAGGGAACATTTTTAATTTTTTTTTTTTAATTTATTTTTTTTTTCCATTCATTTCCTCTTCCCATCTTCCCAACAGCTCGCGGGGGCCTCTGTTTTTTTTTTTGTTTTCTCCTCCGTAATGCTTCGCGTTTCGTCGAGAAATAATTTATTAAATAAAAAAAAAAAGAAAGAAATAAAATAAAAGGTGTGGCACGAAAAGAACACAGCGACTCTGTCGCGATATGGCCGCGACAGAGAAGGGAGGCACCGCTGGGATTCGAACCCAGGATCTCCTGTTTACTAGACAGGCGCTTTAACCAACTAAGCCACGGCGCCGGGCGTTCCCAGGTCTCCCAAAAAATTCCTAAAATTCATCCAGCCCCTCCCCCACCGCCCATACCCTTCCCTAAAATTGGGGGGACCCTCCCCCCCCCCAAATTCCCCTCCCCCAAAATCGGCCACACCCCAAACCCTACCCCTCTCCTTTACCACCCACCCCCGAAAAGCCCAAATTCCGCCCCAAAATCACAAAATTTCACCCAAAATCTCCAAATTCCGACCCAAAATCTCCAAATGTCACCCCAAAATCTCCAAATTTCAATCGAAAATCTCCAAATTTCACTCCAAAATCTCCAAATTTCACTCCAAAATCTACAAATTCCAACCTAAAATCACAAAATTTCATCCCAAAATCCCCAAATTTCAACAGAAAATCTCCAAATTTCACCCAAAATCTCCAAATTTCACCCCAAAAATCTCCAAATTCCGACCCTAAATCTCCGAATTTCAACCCAAAATCTCCAAATTTCATCCCTAAATCTCCGAATTTCAACCCAAAATCTCCAAATTTCATCCCAAAATCTCCAAATTTCACCCAAAATCTCTAAATTTCGCCCCAAAATCTCCAAACTTCACTCCAAAATCTACAAATTTTACACCAAAATCTCCAAATTCCAACCTAAAATCACAAAATTTCATCCCAAAATCCCCAAATTTCACCCAAAATCCCCAAATTTCACCCCAAAAATCTCCAAATTCCCACCCTAAATCTCCGAATTTCAACCCAAAATCTCCAAATTTCAACAAAAATCTCCAACTATATAAAAATATTTCCAGATACATAAAAATAATAAATTGGGGGAAAAACACAAAAAGGAAAATTGGGAAAAATAAAAATAAGAAATTGGGGGAAAATAAAAAAGAAACTTGGGGGGAAAAAAAGGAGAAATTTGGGTTAAAAAGGGAACAATTGGGAGAAATTAAAATGAGAAATTTGGGAAAAATTGGAAAAACTGGGAAAAAATAAAAGGAGAAAACTGGGAAAAAATAAAAGGAGAAAATTGGGGAAAATAGAAAGAAGAAATTGGGAAAAAATAAAAAATAAAATTGAGGGGAATGGGAGAAATTTGGGTCAAAAAGGGAGAAAATTGGGAAAGATAAAGAGAATTTTGGGGAAAATGGGGAAAAAATGGGAAAATAAAAGGAGAAAATTGGGAAAAATAAAACAAAGAAATGGGAGAAAAATAAAAAAGAAAATTTGGGGGGAAAAAAGGGAGAAATTTGGGTTAAAAAGGGAGAAATTTGGGAAAAATAAAAATCAAAAATTGGGGGAAAAAAACCAAAAAGGAAAATTGGGAAAAATAAAAACGTGAATTTTGGGGAAAATGGGAAAAAATGGGAAAAAATGGGAAAAAAACAAAAGAAAAAAGTGCAGGGAGAGGGAGAAAATCGAGGGGAAAAAAAGGAGAAATTGGGATAAAAAAAGAGAAAAATTGGAAAAATTGGGGAAAAGGGAGAAAATTGGGGGAAAATTGAGGGGAAAAAAGAGAAAAATTGGGATAAAAAAAGAGAAAAATTGGGATAAAAAAGGGAAAAATTGGGATAAAAAAGAGAAAAATTGGGATTAAAAAAGAGAAAAATGGGGATAAAAAAGAGAAAAATTTGGATTAAATATAAAAAAATTGGGATAAAAAAGAGAAAAATTGGGATAAAAAAGAGAAAATTGGGATTAAAAATAAAAAATTTGGATTAAAAAAGAGAAAAATTGGGATAAAAAAGAGAAAAATTGGTACAAAATCAAAAAGAAATTTGTGGGAAATGAGAAAATGGAAAAAGAAAACCCAATAATGAGGGGGAAGGGGAAAAATAATTGGGATTAAAAATAAAAAAAAAGGAAATAAATAAAATAAAATAAAATAAAATAAAATAAAATAAAATAAAACGAAATGAAATGAAATTAAACAAATCCCCTACCCCTTTCCCCTCCCCCTTTCCCCTCCCCCCTTTCCCCTCCCCCCCTTTCCCCTCCCCCCTTTCCTCTCCCTCTTTCCCCTCCCCCCCTTTCCCCTCCCCCCTTTCCTCTCCCTCTTTCCCCTCCCCCCCTTTCCCCTCCCCCCTTTCCTCTCCCTCTTTCCCCTCCCTCCTTTCCCCTCCCTCCTTTCCCCTCCCTCCTTTCCCCTCCCCCCCCCCCGCCGCCATTTTGGCGGGTCCCGGATTCGAACCCGCAGTTACTACAGATGAGGCCACGCCCCAAGCCCCGCCCAATACCCCCGCCCCTTCAGCGGTGACCACGCCCCCGGAGCGCTCCCCTTGGTGGCCGGGCGCGAACGCGCAGCCGCGGACGAGGTGGCCGAGTGGTTAAGGCGATGGACTGCTAATCCATTGTGCTCTGCACGCGTGGGTTCGAATCCCACCCTCGTCGGGAGCCCCGCGTGGGGCGGAAACACCGCGGGATTGTCCCTTTTGAATTGGGGTGATCCCAAATTTTACAATCCCAGCCTCGTCAGGAGCGGCTTTTTTGGGGGAAAAAAAATCCTGAAATTTTCTGCTTTTGGGGTGATCCCAAAATCCCAAATCCAATACCCAAATCCCACCCTCATTAGGGGCAGCCTTTTGGGGTAAAACCCTGTAATTTCTGGTTTTCGGGTGATCCCAAATTTTACAATCCCAGCTTCACCAGGAGCGGAATTTTTGGGGAAAAATGCCCCGGGATTTTCTTCTTTTTTTGGGGTGATCCCAAAATCCCAAATCCAATCCCAAATGCAGGCCTCGTCAGGAGCAGCTTTTTGGGGGAAAAAACTGAAATTTTCTGATTATTGGGTGATCCCAAATTTTGCAATCCCAGCCTCGTCAGGACCAGCTTTTTGGGGGAAAACCTGAAATTTTCTGGTTTTTTTAATTGGGGTGATCCCAAAATCCCAAATCCAATCCCAAATCCAGGCCTCGTCGGGAGCGGCTTTTGGGGGAAAAATCCTGAAATTTTCTGTTTTTTTTAATTGGGGTGATCCCAAAATCCCAAATCCCATCCGCGTCAGGAGGGGATTTTTTGGGGAAAACCCTGAAATTTTCTGATTTTCCAGTGATCCCAAAATCCCAAATCCAATCCCAAATCCAGGCCTAGGCGGGAGCGGCTTTTGGGGGAAAGAAACTGAAATTTTCTGATTTTTGGGGTGATCCCAAATTTTACAATCCCAGCCTCACCAGGAGTGGATTTTTGGGGGAAAAATCCGGGGATTCTCTTCTTTTTTTGGGGTGATCCCAAAATCCCAAATTTTACAATCCCAGCCTCGTCAGGAGTGGCTTTTTGGGGGAAAAAAAATCCTGAAATTTTCTGATTTTCGGGTGATCCCAAAATCCCAAATCCAATCCCCAATCCCAGCCTCACAGGGAGAGATTTCTGGGGCAAAAAATGAAATTTTCTGGTTTTTGGGTGATCCCAAAATCCCAAATCCAATCCCCAAATCCCATCCTCATTAGGAGCAGTTTTTGGGGAAAAAAAGACCTGAAATTTTCTGATTTTTGGGGTGATCCCAAAATTTACAATCCCAGCCGCGCCCGGAGGGATTTTTTGGGGGAAAATTCCCGATTTTGGAATCCCTTTCTCCTGAAAATTCCCTTCCTTAACGCTCCCCCAATCCCCTCCAGTCCCTCCCAGTTCATCCCAGTCCGTCCCAGTTCCCGCCCTGGCCCCGCCCCTTCCTGTAGTGACGTCATCGCTCGCGAGCGCGGCCGGAAGCGGCTCCGGGGGCGGCGGCGGAGCCCGGTGAGAACTGGGAGAGACTGGGATGGACTGGGAGGGACTGGGATGGACTGGGAGAGACTGGGATGGGATTGGGAGAGACTGGGAGGGACTGGGAGTGACTGGGATGGACTGGGAGGGACTGGGATGGACTGGGATAAACTGGGAGAGACTGGGATGGACAGGGATGTACTGGGATAAACTGGGATGGGATTGGGATGGTCTGGGATAAACTGGGATGAGCTGGTTTATACTGGGATGGGATTGAGATAAACTGGGATGGGCTGGTTTATACTGGGATGGACTGGGAGGGACTGGGATGGACTGGAATAAACTGGGATGGACTGGGATAAACTGGGAGAGACTGGGATGGACTGGGATGTACTGGGATAAACTGGGATGGGATTGGGATGGTCTGGGATAAACTGGGATGAGCTGGTTTATACTGGGATGGGATTGAGATAAACTGGGATGGGCTGGTTTATACTGGGATGGACTGGGAGGTTCCCAGGGGTTCCCCAGTCCCACCTTGGGGCGTTCCCAAGTTGATCCCAAATCCCAAATTTTAGGGATTCCCAAATTCCATCCTGGGAGATCCCAAATCCCAAATCCCATCCCAGGGGATCCCAAATCCCAGGGAATTCTCAAATCCCCAATTCCCACCTCAGGGAATTCCCAAATCCCAAATCCAGCCCAGGGAATTCCCAAATTCCAAATAATTCCCAAATCCCAGGGAATTCCCAAATCCATCCCAGGGAATTCCCAAATCCCAAATCCCATCCCTGGGGATCCCAAATCCCAGAGAATTCCCAAATCCCCGATTCCCACCTCAGAGAATTCCCAAATTCCAAATAATTCCCAAATCCCAGGGAATTCCCAAATCCATCCCAGGGAATTCCCAAATTCCAGCCCATGGAATTCCCAAATCCCAGATTCCCAAATCCCAGCCCAGAGGGGTCTAAAATCCCAAATCCCAAATCCCAGGGAATTCCCAAATCCTGTCCCAGGGATTCCCAAATCCCAGGGAATTCCCGGGAAGGGAATTCTCCATTCCCGGATCACCTGTGGGAATCCCCTCCCTCCCCTTCCCCCCCAATATTAATGAGATGTTAATGAGATGCAAACGCCACATTTGCATATCCCAGAACACCCACGGTGCCCAAAAACCCCAAATTTGGCCCCAATTCCTGGGAGCTGCCACAGCACAGCTGGAATCCCGCAGCTGGAATTCCTGGAATTCCTGTTCCGGGTTTTGGGATTTGGGGGTTTCGGGGCCTTTCAGGTGACATCAGAATTCCCAGAATTCCCGTCCTGGGTTTTGGGATTTGGGGCCTCATTGGTGGCTTTGGAATTCCCGGAATTCCCATCCCTGATTTTGGGATTTGGGGCCTTTCAGGTGACATCAGAATTCCCAGAATTCCCGTCCTGGGTTTTGGGATTTGGGGATTTTGGGCCTTTCAAGTGGCTCCAGAATTCCCGGAATTCCCATCCTGGATTTTGGGATTTGGGGCCTTTCAGGTGACATCAGAATTCCCAGAATTCCCATCCCAGGTTTTGGGATTTGGGGCCTCATTGGTGGCTTTGGAATTCCCAGAATTCTGATCCCAGATTTTGGGACTCCTTGGTGGTGTCAGAATTCCCAGAATTCCCATCCCGGATTTTGGGATTTTGGGCCCTGGTGGTGCCATCAGTATTCCCATAATTCCAATCCTGGATTTTGGGATTCCGGATTTTTTGGGATTTTCGGCTCCGGCCCCACCTGGAACTGCTCCAGTTCTCTCAAATTCCCAAATTTTTTTATTTTATTTTTTTTTTTTTGGTTGTTCCTTGGATTGCTTGGGTTCCCCAAATCCCAGGGAATTCCCAAATCCATCCCAGGGGATTCCCAATTCTTCACCTGTCCCTGTGCTCACCTGTCCCTGTCCCTCACCTGTCCCTCACCTGTCCCCATTCCCGCTTTTCCAGGTGTGGCCATGGAGCAGCTGCGGGGCCGGGACCGCCCCTTTTCCCAGGGGATCCCTCACCTGTCGGAGGAGGAGGAGGAGGAGGAGGAGGAGGAGGAGGAGGAGGAGGAGGAAGAGGAGGAGGAGGAAGGGACAGGTGAGGAAGGACCAGGTGAACAACCAGGTGAGGAGGAGGAGGAGGAAGGGACAGGTGAAGAGGATCCAGGTGAGGAAGTTCCGGGTGAGGATGATGATGAAGATGCAGGTGAGGACGAAGACGCAGGTGAGGAGGAAGTTCCAGGTGATGACGATGAAGAACTTCCAGGTGATGACGACGCAGGTGAGGAGGAAGTTCCAGGTGATGACGATGACGATGATGATGATGATGAAGACTCAGGTGAGGAGGAAGAGCAGCACCAGGAGCCTGCAGGTGAACCCTCCACCTCCCACCCGCGCCCGCCTGCGCCGCGCCGGCCCCGCCTTTACCTGCGGCCACGCCCGGCCCCAGAAGAGCCGGGCCCGTCCCAGCCGCGCCCGTGGGAACTGCGGAACCCCTCACCTGAGGCAGGTGAGGCCGGGCCCTCTCCGGCCTTCGTGCAGCTCATCGACGAGCGCGGCGTTTACTCCACGGCCAAACTGGTGCTGGGCGGGCGCTCGGGCGCGCCAGGTGAGGACGACGCCGGGCCGGAGACGCCCGAGGACGCCGCGGCTCACCTGGAGATCCGCCAGGTGATCGTGGCCGAGAAACCTTTCCAGTGCCCCGTGTGCCACAAGGGTTTCAAGCGCGCCTGGGAGCTGCTGAGCCACGAGGTGGTGCACACCGAGGCGCGGCCCTACACCTGTCACCTGTGCCGCGCCACCTTCAAGCGCCACTCGGACTTCAAGAGCCACGCCCTGGTGCACACGGAGGAGCGGCCGCACAGGTGCGACCTGTGCGGGAAACGTTTCAAGCGCTCCTCCAACCTGCAGGAACACCGGCGCATCCACAGCGGGGAGCGTCCCTTTACCTGTCCCAGGTGCGCCAAAGGTTTTAAAACGCCTTACGAGCGTCAGCGCCACGCCTTGACTCACCTGGCGGCTGAGAAACCGTTCAGGTGCGGCGACTGCGGGAAGGATTTCCCGGCGGCCAACGCCCTGCTGCTGCACCGGCGGCAGCGCTGCCAGGACAAGCCGCACACCTGCGGCGTCTGCGGCAAACGCTTCACCTACGGCCACTCCCTCAAGGTGCACGAGCGCGTGCACACCGGCGACCGCCCCTTCAGGTGCGCGCTCTGCGGCAAGGCCTTCAAGCAGAGCAACGCGCTGGCCTCGCACGAGCGCGTGCACACGGGCGAGCGCCCCTTCGCCTGCCGCACCTGCGGGAAGGCGTTCAAGCAGTCGTCGTACCTGGCCATACACCAGCGGGCTCACACGGGCGAGCGGCCGTACAGGTGCGAGGCGTGCGGCAAGGCCTTCGCCCGGCCCTCGCTGCTGCTGCAGCACCGGCGCGTGCACAGCCAGGTGAGGCCGCACCAGTGCGGCCACTGCCACAAGTTCTTCAAGGACCTGGCGTACCTGGCCGTGCACGAGAAGGTGCACACGGGCGAGACCCCCTACAAGTGCGGCGTGTGCGCCAAGGGCTTCGCGCACCCCTCCAACCTGCTGCAGCACCGGCGCGTGCACCGCGACACCTGACGTGGGTTCCGGCCCCACAGGTGTGCTCGCCTGGACGGGCGCGGGAGCTCGGAAGGTGCGGCAGCCACGGCCGAGACCCACGGATGAAGCCCCGGGTGAGGGGACTCGGTACCTGTGAGCCCAGACGGGTGTGGACCCCAAAAGTCTCCAGCGGCAACACCTGAACTGCACTACCTGAGCCCCAGGTGAGGGGACCCCACATCTGTAACCCTGGCCAGGTGTGGAGCCCAGAACTCTTCAGCACCTGCACCTGAAGCACCTGAACCCTGTGGATGAAGCCTCAGGTGAGGGGACTCGGTACCTGTGAGCCCAGACAGGTGTGGACCCCAAAAATGTGGTTTTGGACCTCAAAAAAGTGCAGCAGCAACACCTGGGCAGTGACACCTGAGCCCTGTGGATGAAACCCCAGGTGTGGGGACCCTGAATCTGCACACCTGGACAGGTGTGGGCCTGGAACTGCACACCTGGACAGGTGTGGGAACCCTGGAGCTGTGACCCAGGACAGGTGTCGAGCCCAAAATGTGCAGCACCTGAAGTGTCACACCTGAGCTACAGGTGAGGGGATGCTGAATCTGCACCTCAGGACAGGTGTGGAGCTGGAACTGCAGCACCTGGACAGTGACACCTGCGCTACAGGTGAGGGCATCCTGTACCTGTGAGCCAGGACGGGTGTGGGCCTCAAAAAACTTCAGCACCTGCACAGGCCCAGGTGAGGGCACCTCAGCCAGGTTTGGACCTCGAACTCTGAAACACCTGGACAGTGACACCTGAGCTACAGGTGAGGGGCCCCAGGACAGGTATGAGCCCTGAACTCTGAAACACCTGGACAGCGACACCTGAGCTACAGGTGAGGGGCCTCAGGACAGGTATGAGCCCTGAACTCTGAAACACCTGGACAGCGACACCTGAGCTACAGGTGAGGGGACTTAGGATGGACACACCTGCGATGTGATGTCACCAACAGCGGACGAGGAATGGGAGGACCCCCGGGGTTCACCTGAGCCCAGGTGTGACCCCAGAACTGAGAGGTCTCACCTGAGCCTGGGATGGACTCGTGTGGATTTTGGGGCACTCCAGGTGCACCTGGGATTGGCCAGGTGCGCACCTGGGATTGGCCAGGTGCGCACCTGGATGGGGTGGGGCCTGCACAGGGCCTGGGGTTTTACGCCATGGATGATGGGATGGGGACAGCTCACCTGGGCCACACCTGGGCAGACCTGAGCACATCTGGACACATCTGAGCACACCAGGGTACACCTGGGGCACACCTGAGCTCACCTGGACACACCTGGGGCACACCTGAGATCACCTGGGGCACACATTAACACACCTGAGCATACCTGGGGCACACCTGAGCTCACCTGGGCACAACTAGACACACCTAGGGCTCACCTGAGCTTACCTGGGCACACCTGTGGTACAGCTGAGCACATCTGGACACACCTGAGCTCATTTGGGATACACCTTATCACACCAGGGGCACACCTGGGGCACACCTGAGATCACCTGGGGCACACATTAACACACCTGAGCATACCTGGGGCACACCTGAGCTCACCTGGGCACAACTAGACACACCTAGGGCTCACCTGAGCTTACCTGGGCACACCTGTGGTACAGCTGAGCACATCTGGACACACCTGAGCTCATTTGGGATACACCTTATCACACCAGGGGCACACCTGGGGTACACCTGGGGTACACCTGAGCTCACCTGGGACACACCTGAGCTCACCTGGGCACACCTGGGGCACACCTGAGCTCACCTAGGGCACACCTGTAGAACACCTGAGCACATCTGAACACATCTGAGCTCACCTGGGCACATCTGTCCCACCTTTCCGGGCGGTAGCTGTAGCGCTGGGGGCGGGGCACACCTGGGTCATTCATTAAAGGATCATTAATTGATGACGTCATCGCCGGTCTCACCTGAGTCGCACCTAGAGCTTCAGGGACGGAGTCACCGCACAGGTGGGAGAGGGGGAGACACCCCAAAACTCACATCTGGTGAGGTGGGAACACCTGAAATTCACACCTGGGGAGGTGAGATCCCTAAAATTCACTCCTAGGGAGGTGGGAACACCTGAAATTCACACCTGGGGAGGTGGGGATCCCTAAAATTCACACCTGGGGAGGCGGGGATCTCCAAAATTCACACCTTGGGGGATGGGAGCTCCAAAATTCACACCTGGGGAGGTGGGGATCCCTAAAATTCACACCTGGGGAGGCGGGGATCTCCAAAATTCACACCTGGGGAGGTGGGGATCCACAAAATAAAACACCTGGAGGCTCCAGATGCCATTTTTAATTTATTCACCTGCTCGGGTGTGTGGTGACACCTGAACCTCTCAGGTGCTGCCAAGGAGGGGGGCGGGGCTGGAGCCAGGTGAGAGCGGCCAGGTGAGGTTCAGGTGAGGGATTCCAGGTGAGAGCGGCCAGGTGAGGTTCAGATGAGGGATTCCAGGTGAGGTTCAGGTGAGGGATTCCAGGTGAAGATTTTAGATGAGAGCAGCCAGGTGAGTTCCAGGTGAGACATTCAAAGTGAGAAGGGCAAGGTGAGAGCGGCCAGGTAAGACATGAGGGGCTTGAGGTGAGTTCCAGGTGAGACATGAGGGGTTTCAGGTGAGTTCCAGCCTTCAGATGAGCTCAGGGGGTGTCCTCCTTCAGCTGCAGCACCTCGGTCTCACCAGGTGAGGCTCTCCTGGGCAGGTAAATGGTGCTGGGGGCCCTCGGGGCGCCCAGGTGAGCTGGGGACACACCAGGCGTCACCTGATGTCACCTGGGGACATCTGGGGGGGCGGGGCAGGGGCGGAACTCACCTGGGACACACCTGGCCCGCAAGGTGAGCCAGAGCAGGGCCCCACCCAGTGACATCATCAGCACCAACAGCGCCACCAGGTACACACAGGTGGGGGCTGCACCTGGGGGGGACAGGTGAGGGGTCAGGGGGTTCCTACACCTGCCCTTACCTGTCCCAGCTTCACCTGTCCCACCTGTCCTGGCTCCTCCCTTCACACCTGTCCCAGCTCTTGCCTCACCTGGCTTGGATTCCTTTCCTACACCTGTCCATCACCTGGAGCTCCTCCCCCACACCTGCAGACCTTCCCTCACACCTGTCCATCACCTGGGGCCCTCCCCCTCACCTGGAGCCCCTCCTCCCCACTCACCTTTGGGCATGACACAGCGCACCTGAGCGGCCCCACCTGTGCAGGTGCCGGGCCCCGCCCCCTCAGCGAAGCACTCGAGGAGCTGCGACTCGGAGCCATCGCAGGTGAGCCCGGCCAGGTGCAGCTCCCCCGGCAGGTGCGGCCCCACAGGTGCGCTGAGGGCAGGGCCGCAGCCCAGCTGCCTGCACAGCACCTGTGCCTCGGGCAGCCCCCAGGTGAGGCCGCACACCTGCAGCCAGGTGTGGTTCAGCAGCACCTGCACCTGCCCCGCGCAGGGCCCGGGGCCGCCCCGCAGCCGCACCTGGGGGGGGTCGGTACCTGTGGGGGAGGGCGGAGGGTGAGCACACCTGGGCACAGCTGTGCTACCTGAGCACACCTGAGCCCCCCAAACACACCTGAGACCCCCAAAACACACCTGAGCTTTACCCACCATCACCTGTCCTTCCCCCCAAACACACCTGAGTCTCCCCACGGATACACCTGAACCACCCTAAACCACACCTGTCCCCCACCCTCACCTGCACACACCTGTCCATAGCTGCACACACCTGTCCTTACCTGCACACACCACCCCTGCGTCCTCCCCGTGGTCGCAGTCGTGCTCTCCCCAGGCCGGACGTTTGCACCTGTCCAAGGTGTGCTCCTCACCTGAGCAGCGCACCTGGTCCAGCCACACGGGGCCGCGACCGGGCCCAAAGTGCGCGCGCCCAGGTGCGCTCAGGGCGTGGCCGCAGCCCAGGTGCCGGCAGGTGACGCGGGCGGCACGCAGGTCCCAGGTGTCGTCGCACACCGTGCCCCACCTGCCCAGGTGTGACACCTCCACACGACCGGCACACCTGTGCGGCCCGTCCACCAGGCGCACCTGGAAGAGCTCCGAGTGCTCAGGTGAGGCAGGTGAGGGCGTGGAGGGAGAGGCTGGACAGGTGAGAGATTGGACAGGTGAGAGATGGGACAGGTGAGGGACAGGTGAGGGATTGGACAGGTGAGAGATGGGACAGGTGAGGTTCAGGTGTGGGTCAGAGAAGGACAGGTGAGGGCAGGTAATGGACCCCTCACAGCACAACTGTGCCCCACCCCTTTACCTGCACTCACCTGTCCATGCTCACCTGCACACACCTGCCCATACCTGCACACACCTGTCCGTGTCTCACCTGCACACACGACCCCCGCGTCCTTGTCGTGCCCGCAGGTGTTTTCTCCCCAGGTGGGGCCGTGGCACTGCCCCAGGTGTCGCTCGCTGCCTGCACAGGTGAGGTTGCTCAGCCACACCTGGCCCGAGCCCTGCCCGAACCGCGCCCCGCCTGGAGCCTCCAGCGCTGGCCCGCAGCCCACCTGGCGGCACACTACCTGTGGGCAGGTAAACACACCTGAGTGATATAAACAATACCTGTGGGCAGGTAAACACACCTGAGTGTGCCCAGGGACACACCTGAGCTCACCTGGGCATTCCCATCGTTCACCTGTCCACCCCCAGCCTCACCTGAGCAGCTCCCAACCTCACCTGGCCACACCTGTGCTCACCTGAACATCCTGTCAGGACAGACCTGTACCCCCCCACTTCTCCCCTGTGCTCACCTGTCCCTCCTCACCTGTCCCCCACACCCTCACCTGTTCCCTGTGCTCACCTGTTCCCTGTGCTCACCTGTCCCCACACCCTCACCTGTCCCCCACATCCTCACCTGCCCCCCGCTCACCTGTCACCTGCGCTCACCTGTGCATCGCTCAGGTCCCAGTCGTGCTCACACACCGTCCCCCAGCTCCCCTCGTGCAGCACCTCCACCCTACCTGCGCACAGGTGAGGCCCGGCCACCAGCCGCACCTCAGCTGAGCTGGAGTTACCTGTGAGGGACGGACAGGTGATCCTCTGCCTCACCTCTGCATGGCACACCTGCACACACCCGTGTGCACACCTATGCTCACCTGCACACATCACTCACCTGAGCACACCTGTCTATGTCACATCTGCACACACCTGTCCATGCTCACCTGCACACACCCGTCCATACCTGCACACACCTGTCCATGTCTCACCTGCATACACCTGTCTATGCTCACCTGCACACACCACACCTGCGTCCTCCCCGTGGTGACAGTTGTGCTGTCCCCAGGTGCGATGGGCACACCTGAACAGTTCTGGCTCCTCCCCCGTGCAGGTGACGTCATCAAGCCAGATGGGCCCCGAGCCCCGACCATACCTGGCTGCACCTGGCGCCTCCAGGGCACGGCCGCAGCCCAGGTGAGCGCAGACCACCTTCGCCTGCCGCAGCCCCCAGGAGTCGTCGCAGACGGTGCCCCACAGGTGCTCGTGCAGCACCTCCACGCGCCCCGCGCACCTGTCGGGCGCACCTGAGAGACGCACCTGGGGCACCCCGGACAGCCCCGAGTCTGCAAGGGGAGACAGGGGTTACCTGGGGAGCTCACCTGGGACAGGTGTGGGGCCAGGGTTACTGGGGGGCTCACCTGGGACAGGGTTACCTGGGGACAGGTGAGGGGTCAGGGTTACCTGGGGACAGGTGAGGGGGGGTCAGGGTTACCTGGGGACAGGTGTGAAACAGGGACAGGTGTGGGACAGAGACAGGACAAGTGTGAGTGTCAGCTCACCTGGGGACAGGTGAGGACAGGTGTGAGACAGGTGAGGACAGGGATGGGGCAGGGCCAGGTGAGCCCCACGTGTGCCCAGGTGCGCCCTTCCCCACCTGTCCCCTCCACCCCCCCACCCCAGGTGCACTCACCTGTCCGCGTCTCACCTGCGCAGATGACGCTGGCATCCTCCACGTGGTTACAGGTGTGCTCCCCCCAGGGCCGGGCGGGGCACTCGGCCAGGTGAGCCTCGCTGCCCTCACACCTGAGCCGGTCCAGCCAGATCGGCCCCGCCCCCTCCCCAAACTGCGCCACTCCTGGAGCCCAGAGGGCGGGGCCGCAGCGCACCTGGCGGCAGGTCACCTGCGCGTCCGCCAGGTCCCAGGCGTCGTCGCACACTGTGCCCCACCTGCCCGCGTGGAACACCTCGACGCGCCCCGCGCACCTGTGCGGGCCCCCGGCCAGGCGCACCTGGCCCTCCTCGGGCTCACCTGGAACATGGCATGGGCACAGGTGTGTGAGCCCGGGCGCACCTGGGGTGAGCCTGGGCGTGCCTGGGACTCACCTGGGCACACCTGGAGCTCACCTGGGCATGCCGGGGCTCACCTGGACACACCAGGGGCTCACCTGGGGGTTTCTCGGGCTCACCTGGGGGTTTCTCATGCTCACCTGAGCACATGTGGGGCTCACCTGAAGGTGCCACCGTTGCACCTGAGTGTGTTGGGGCCTCGCCTGGGAGCACATCTGGAACGCAGGGCATGGACAGGTGTGCTCACCTGGGCGTCTGGGGCTCACCTGAGGGAGCCAGGGGCTCACCTGGGGATGTCAGGGCCTCACCTGAGGGTGCAGTGGTCACACCTGAGGGTGACAGGGTCGCATTTTGGGGGACCAGGGTCTCACCTGAGAATCAAAGTGTGCCCAGGTGAGCTCACCTGAGGGCACCATGGTCATACCTGGGGCCTCATTTGAAACCCATGGGGAAGCTGGGCACATGTGCTTACCTGGCTGGTGCCCCAGGTGTGCCCCAGGTGTGCCCAGGTGTGTCCCAAGTGTACCCAGGGGTACCCACATGCCCCCAGGTGTTTCCCAGGGGTGTCCCAGGTGTTTCCAAGTGTCCCCAGGTGTGTCCCCAGGTGTGTCCCCAGGTGTGTCCCCAGGTGTGTCCTGGGTGTGTCTCAGGTGTGTCCCCAGGTGTGTCCCACCTGTGCAGGTGTCCCTGCCTCACCTGGCTGCGCACAGGTGACGGTGGCGTGCGGGCAGTAGGGGGCGCCCCACACCTTCACCTGGCACTCCAGCAGGCCACCCTCGCTGCCGTTACACCTGAGCGACTCCACCCAGGTGAGCTCCTCCCTCCCGACGCTCACCTGGCCGGCCCGGAGGGCGGGGCCACAGCCCAGGTAGCGGCAGGTGACGTCAGCAGCGGGCAGGGCCCAGGTGAGGCCACAGACCCCGCCCCAGCGCCCCTCGTGCAGCACCTGGACACGCCCAGCACACCTGTGCGGGCCCTTGGCCAGGCGCAGGTGAGTCAGGTCAGCCAGGCCCGAACCTGGTGGGCAGGTGAGGACAGGTGAGAATAGGGAACAGGTGGGATTGGGGGACAGGTGATAATTGGGGACAGGTGAGAGTTGGGGACAGGTGTGGGCAGGAACAGGTGAGAACAGGTCAGAACAGATGAGGGGCTTTGCTCCCAGCCCACCTGGCCCTCACCTCTCCCTCACCTGTCACTCACCTGTCCTCCCCTCCCTCACCTGCCCCTCATCTGTCCCTTCACTTGTCCCCACCCATGCCCCATCCCTCACCTGTCTCTGTGCCCTCACCTGTGCTCACCTCTCCCTCAGATGTCTCACCTGTCCCTCACCTCCCCCATCCCCTCACCTGTCCCATCCCTCACCTGTCCCATCCCCTCACCTGTCCCATCCCCTCACCTGTCTCACCTGTCCCATCTCTCACCTGCGCACACCACTCCAGCGTCCTCGCTGTGCTCACAGGTGTGCACCCCCCATCCTTTATGGCGGCACTCGGAGGGTGCTCCCTCCTCACCTGTACAGGTGAGCCCGTCCAGCCACACGGGGCCGCTCCCGGGCCCAAAGCGTGCGCGGGGTGGGGCCGCAATCACCTGGCCGCAGCCCAGGTACCTGCACACCACGGCAGCCGCCGCGAAGCCCCAGGTGTCATCGCACACCGTGCCCCACCTGCCCAGGTGCGACACCTCCACGCGGCCGGCACACCTGTGCGGCCCGTCTGCCAGGCGCACCTGGGGGGGCGTGGCCAGTGCGGAGCCTGAAGGTGAGGGGATGGGGGGGGTTTACAGGTGAGGGGGGCTCAGGTAACAGCCCAGATTACCTGGGAGAGGTTTTAGGGAGGGGACCTGAGCGGGACAGGTAACCTGAGGGGGGTTACAGGTGTGAGGCAGCCAGGTGAAGCTCTCAGACACACCTGAGTGCACCTGACCCACCCCCCCACACCTGCTCCACCTGCCCAGGTGAGGATGACGTCACACTCACCTGAGCACGTCACGTTGGCCACGCCCCCCTGGGCACAGGTGCGCTCCTGCCAGGGCCCCGCCCTGCACTGGCTCAGGTCGCTCTCGGTGCCTTCGCAGTTCACCTGCTCCAGCCACACCTGCCCAGGTGTGTGCCCAGGTGCGTCCCCAGGTGTGTGCCCAGGCGGGGCAGCCAGAGGGGTCCCACAGCCCAGGTACCTGCAGACCACCTGAGCCTCTCGCGGGCCCCAGGTGTGCCCGCAGACCCCGGCCCACCTGCCCAGGTGCAGCAGCTCCACCCTCCCTGTGCAGCGGTGCTCGCCCCCGGCCAGGCGCAGGTGAGGTGGCTCCGGCTCGAGAGAGTCTGGAACACCTGAGCTGGTCAGGACAGGTAACCCCAGGGGCCCACAGGTAACCCTGGGTAGCCACAGGTGCCCCCCAGGTAGCCCCAAGTGTTCCCCAGGTACCCCCAGGTGTGCCCAGATGTCCACCAGGTACCCCAGGACAGACCTCCCACCCCCCCCCACCTGCCCACAGGTGCAGAGAACACCTGGGTGTTCCCATCCCTCACCTGTCCCATCCCTCACCTGTCTCACCTGTCCCATCCCTCATCTGCACACACCACTCCGACCCCAAACCCTTTTAGATGGGCACAGCTGGCACAGGTGAGCACCAGGTGACCCCTCCCACCTGTCCCACCTGATCCAGCATCACCTGGCTCTGTCCCCCTCAGCTGCACACAGGAGCACCTCTGACACACCAGAACACCCCTGAGCACACCTGAGGACACCCGAGCATCCCTGAGCACATTTACCTGCACACCTGAGCACCCCTGAGCACACCTGAGCACCTTTACCTTCCCCACTCTCACCTGCACATCGCTGACACACCTGAGCACACCTGGGCACACCTGAGCACCTTTACCTGCACACCTGAGCACACCTGAGCACCTTTACCTGTGCACGTGAGCACCCCTGCGCACCTTTACCTGCCCCCACTCTCACCTGCACATCCCTGACACACCCGAGCACACCTGAGCACACCCACGGGCGCTCACCTGCGCACACGGCCCCCGCGTCCTCTCCATGGTAGCAGTCGTTGCGGCCCCAGGTGCGGGCGGGGCACTCGGCCAGGTGAGCCTCGCCGCCGCTGCACTCGGTCTCGTCCATCCAGATCACACCTGAGCCGCGCCCGAACTGCGCCGCACCTGGAGCCCAGAGGGCGGGGCCGCAGCGCACCTGGCGGCAGGTCACCTGCGCGTCCGCCAGGTCCCAGGCGTCGTCGCACACCGTGCCCCACCTGCCCGCGTGGAACACCTCGACGCGCCCCGCGCACCTGTGCGGGCCCCCGGCCAGGCGCACCTGGCCCTCCTCGGGCTCACCTGGGGCACGGCATGGGCACAGGTGGGTGAGCCCGGGTGCACCTGGGATGAGCCCGGGCGTGCCTGGGACTCACCTGGGCACACCTGGAGCTCACCTGGGCATCCCAGGGTCTCACCTGGGGGTGCCACAATCTCACCTGCACACACCTGGACTCACCTGCGCACAGAATGCCTGTAGGGAAGGGAAAGGACAGGTGAGGTGGAAGGGGCAGAAAATGGCACAGGTGAGCACACGTGAGGGACAGGTGAGAGACAGGTGAGCTCAGGTGAGCACAGGTGAGCCCAGGTAAGGACAGGTGAGGACAGGTGAGCACAGGGACAGGTGAACACAGGTAAGGATAGGTGAGGACAGGTGCGACAGGTGAGGGAGAGGGAAGGAGGGGATTTGGGGAATGGGGAAAAGGAAATTTGGGGGAAATTGGGAAAATTGGGGAAATTTGGGAAAATTTGAGGGAAATTTTGGGAAATTGGGAAAATGGGAGAAAAATCTGAAAAAATTGGGAAAATTGGGAAAATTTAGGAAAATTTGGGGGAAAATTGGAGAAAATGGAGGAGAAATATCGGGAAAAAATGGAAGGAAATTCGGGGGAAATTCGGGGAAAATTTGGGAAAGATTTGGGAAAAATTTGGAAAAAATTTGGGAAAACCGGGGGAAAACTGGGGGGAAATTGGAGAAAAATTGGGGGAAAATCAGGAAAATTGGGGAACTTTGGGAAAATGGGGAAAAATTGGGAAAAATTGGAAAAATCGGGGAAATTTGAGGAAAAGGAGGAGAAAATTGAGAAATTTTGAGGGAAATTTCAGGAAATTGGGAAAATGGAGGAAAAATCTGAAAAAATTGGGAAAATTTGGGGGAAAATCGGGAAAATTTAGGAAAATTCGGGGGAAAATTGGAGAAAATGGAGGAGAAAAACTGGGAAAAAATTGGGGGAAATTCGGGGGAAAATTTGGGAAAAATTTGGGAAAAATTTGGGAAAAATTTGGGAAAACCGGGGGAAAAATTAGGGGGAAATTGGGAAAAAATTGGAGGAAATTGGAGAAATTTGGGGGAAAATCTGGGGGAAAATTTGGGGGGAAATTGGAGAAAAATGGGGAAAACTGGGAAGGGGGGAGGGGAAATGGGGGAATTCTGGGAATTCTGGGAATTCTGGGAAAAGGCGAAGGTCGCCCCCGGTGCCGCAATCCCGGGAAAGTGGGAGGAGCCAAAATCGCGGAATTTGCCCCAAAAATCGATCGGGGACGAGGCCGAGCCAGAATTCCCGGGAAAAAAAAAGGCGGGAATTGGGGAAAAAGAATCCCAATTTTTTGGGGGGAGGGGGGGGTTGGGGTAAAAAATGGGGATTTGGGTGTGGAAATAAAAAGTGGGATAAAAATTCCTGAGTTTTGGGATAAAATTCCTGAGGTTTTTTGGGATAAAATTCCTGAGGTTTTGGGATAAAATTCCTGAATTTTGGGATAAAATTTCTGAGTTTTTTGGGATAAAATTCCTGAATTTTTTGGGATAAAATCCCCCAATTTTGGGATAAAATTCCTGAGGTTTTTGGGATAAAATTCATGAGGTTTTTGGGATAAAATTCCTGAATTTTTTTGGGATAAAATTCCTGAATTTTGGGATAAAATTTCTGAGTTTTTTGGGATAAAATTCCTGAATTTTTTGGGATAAAATTCCTGAGTTTTTTGGGATAAAATCCCCCAATTTTGGGATAAAATTCCTGAATTTTGGGATAAAATTCCTGAGTTTTGGGATAAAATTCCTGACTTTTTGGATAAAATTCCTGAGTTTTTGGGATAAAATTTCTGAGTTTTTTGGGATAAAATTCCTGAATTTTTTGGGATAAAATTCCTGAGGTTTTTGGGATAAAATTCCTGAATTTTGGGATAAAATTCCTGAGGTTTTTGGGATAAAATTCCTGAATTTTGGGATAAAATTCCTGAGTTTTGGGATAAAATTCCTGAGTTTTTTGGGATAAAATCCCCCAATTTTGGGATAAAATTCCTGAATTTTGGGATAAAATTATGAGGTTTTTGGGATAAAATTCCTGAGTTTTGGGATAAAATTTCTGAATTTTTTGGGATAAAATTCCTGAGTTTTTGGGATAAAATTCCTGAGTTTTTTGGGATAAAATTCCTGAATTTTTTGGGATAAAATCCCCCAATTTTGGAACCAATTCAGTGAATTTTTCGGGATAAAATCCTCCAGGTTTTTTTGGGATAAATTCCTTTAATTTCCATCCCAAATCCCTCAATTTTGGGGGAGAAAAAAAAAATCCCTCGAGATTTTGGGATAAAATTCCCGATTTTTGGTTCAAATCCCGATTTTTGGGATAAAATTTCCGATTTTTGGGATAAAATTCCCGATTTTTGGGATAAAATCCCGGATTTTTTGGGATTAAATTCCCGATTTTTGGGATAAAATTCCCGAATTCCGCCCCTTCCCCGATGACGTCACTCACCGCCCAGGTGCAGCAGCCCCAGGAGGCCCCAGGTGAGCTCCAGCCCCCCCCGGGCGCACCTGGAGCCCCCGAGCGCACCTGGAGCCGCCATGGCCGCCAGGAGCCGCCAGGTGACCCCGCGTGACCCCGCCCATCCCCCTCAGGTGACCCCGCAGGCGACCCCGGGGGGAGGGGAGGGGGGAGGGGCGCGGTGACGTCAGAGCCGTTCCAGGAAAAAGCGGGAACGGTCAGGTGGGAGAACCTGGGGGGAGAGAGCGCAGGTAAATTTCACCTGGGGAGGGGGGACACAGCTGGGGACGGGGAGACACCTGGGGAAGGGGGTAACACCTGGGGCACACCTGGGGAGGGGGAGATGCACCTGGGGGGGGGGGGGACACACACCTGGGGAGGGGGAGACATTTGGGGAGGGGGGACACACCTGAGACATACCTGGGGAGGGGGGAACACCTGGGGAGGGGCAGAGACCTGGGCGACACCTGGGGATAAACACCAGGTATGGGGGGACCTTGAGCCACTGAGGGGCCCCTCACCTGTCCTGTCCCTTTACCTGTTCTGTCCCTCACCTGTCCTGTCCCTCACCTCTCCTGTCCCTCACCTGTGCCCCAGCTGAGCCTGTCCTGAGATCTCACCTGGCCACAGCTTCTTACCTGAGCTCACGTGCCCTCACCTGCCATGAGGATTCTGGGTCCCCTTTACCTGTGGGCCCACCTGGGGCTGCTCCTGCACCTGGGGCTCTGCGGTGAGACCTGGGGGGATGGGACAGGTGAGGAGGATGGGACAGGTGAGAGGGGATGGGACAGGTGAGGGGGATGGGACAGGTGAGGGGGGATGAGACAGGTGAGGAGGATGGGACAGGTGAGAGGGGATGGGACAGGTGAGGGGGATGGGACAGTTGAGCCCCTAGTGCCCAGGTGAGTATCTGGGGCTCTCAGGTGAGCACACCTGCCCACACTTTGGGTTTCAGGTGTGCCACCAGGTGAGGCCATGCCACGCACAGGTGAGGCCCTGTCAGCCACAGGTGAGTTCCTGGTGCCCAGGTGAGTCTGTGGCACCCCCAGGCTCCCCCCAGGTGCGGCCGGGCTCACACACCTGTGCCCATGCCGTGCCCCAGGTGAGCCTGAGGAGGGCCAGGTGCGCCTGGCCGGAGGCCCGCACAGGTGCGCGGGGCGCGTCGAGGTGTTCCACGCAGGCAGGTGGGGCACGGTGTGCGACGACGCCTGGGACCTGGCGGACGCGCAGGTGACCTGCCGCCAGGTGCGCTGCGGCCCCGCCCTGGCGCTGGAGGGCTCAGGTGAGTTCGGGCCAGGTGAGGGCCCCATCTGGCTCGATGACGTCACCTGCGAGGGATCGGAGGCGGCACTGGAGCTTTGCCCCGCCCACACCTGGGGACAGCACAACTGCCACCACGGGGAGGATGCAGGTGTGGTGTGTGCAGGTAAGGACAGGTATGTGCAAGTGAGACATTGGCAGGTGTGTGCAGGTGTGTTCATAGGTATGGACAGGTGTGCCCAGTTAAGCATGGACAGGTATGCACAGGTGTCCTCAGGTGTTCTCAGGTGTTCTCAGGTATGCTCAGATGTGCACAGGAGTTCTCAGGTGTGCTCAGATGTGCACAGGAGTTCTCAGGTGTGCACAGGGGTTGTGAAGTGTGCACAGGTAAACTCAGGTGTGCACAGGAGTTCTCAGGTGTGCACAGGTATCCTCAGGTGTGCACAGGGGTTGTGAGGTGTGCACAGGTATCCCCAGGTGTGCACAGGAGTTCTCAGGTGTGCAGATGTATCCTCAGGTGTGCACAGGAGTTCTCAGGTGTGCACAGGAGTTGTGAGGTGTGCACAGGTATTCTCAGGTGTGCACAGGAGTCCTCAGGTATGCACAGGGGGTGTGAGGTGTGCACAGGTATTCTCAGGTGTGCACAGGAGTTCTCAGATGTGCAGAGGTATCCTCAGGTGTGCACAGGTATCCTCAGGTGTGCACAGGATTTCTCAGGTGTGCAGAGGTATCCTCAGGTGTGCACAGGAGTCCTCAGGTGCGCCACTCCCACATCTCCCCCCCACAGGTGCTGATCCCTTGCATCCCCAGGTGCACCCTCAGGTGAACCCTCAGGTGAACGTCCAGGTAAAACCTCAGGTGCATCCCCGGGTACAGCCCCGAGTGGATGCTCAGGTGCTTGCCCAGGTACAGCCCCAGGTGTGTCCACAGGTGAACCCCCAGCTGGATGATCAGGTGAACCCCCAGGAGGACGCTCAGGAGCAGTTGAAGGTGAGGCCCCAGGTGTGTCCCCAGCTGTGCCCAGCCCCAGGTGAGCCCAGGTGAGGCCAGATGTGTCCCTCCGCAGGTGCGGCTGGTGAACGGCTCCTCCAGGTGCATGGGCAGGGTGGAGGTGCTGCACAAGCGCAGGTGGGGCTCGGTCTGCGACGACACCTGGGACATGGCGGATGCACAGGTGAGGGGGGAACACACCTGGGAACACCTGGGGCACACCTGGGGATGGGAACACACCTGGGAACACCTGGGGCATACCTGGGGATGGGAACACACCTGGGCTGCTCTCACACCTGGGCTGCTCTCACACCTGGTGTCTGACCTGGTCTCACACCTGGGGATGGTCTCTCACCTGGCCAGTGTCTCACCTGTCCCTGCACAGGTGATCTGCCGGTCCCTGGGCTGTGGCACCGCCCTGGCCGCACCTGGCCACGCCCGCTTCGGGCGGGGCCCAGACCCGATCTGGCTGGACGGGACGCACTGCACAGGTGAGGAGCTCACCTTGGCCCAGTGCCACCTGCACACCTGGGGGGATCACAACTGTGGCCACAGTGAGGACGCCGGTGTCGTGTGCTCAGGTGAACTCAGGTGGGGTCAGAGGGGCTCAGGTGGGGTCAGGTGTGCTCAGGTGGGATCAGAGGGGCTCAGGTGAGCTCAGGGAAACTCAGGTGCAGTCAAATGATCCACGGGTGGGGTCAGGTGGGGTTAGGTGGGACAGGTGTGCTCAGGTGAGCCACAGGGGGGCTCAGGTGGGGCAGGTGACCCAAAGGTGTGCTCAAGTGAGGCTCAGGTGTGCTCAGGTGTGCTCAGATGGGCACCATTTGGGGTCAGGTGTGCTCAGCTAACACAGGTGGGGTGCTAGACTCAGGTGTGCCCAGGTGTGCTCAGGTAATGGAGATGAGGTGGGGGTGGCTCAGGTGTGAACAGGTGGGCTCAGGTGAGGTGCCAGGTATTTCGGGGGGGTCATGGGCTCAGGTAACACAGGTTGCAGAAGAAGAGGGGAGGGCGTCAGGTGTGCACAGGTAACAGGTGGGCTCTGCAGCAGCCAACGTGGGTAGCCAGGTGTGCTCAGGTGAGCTCAGGTGTGTGCAGGTAACACAGCTGGGGTGCCACACTCAGGTGTGCTCAGGTGAGACCAGTTGTGCTCAAGTGGGATCAGGGGAGCACCAGGGGCGCAGGTGTGCTCAGGTGTGCTCAGGTACGACAGCTGGGGTGCTGCAATCAGGTGTGATCAGGTAGCACAGGTGTGGTGCTGTGCTCAGGTGAGCTCAGGTACCACAGCTGGGCTGCTGTGCTCAGGTGTGCTCAGGTAGCACAGGTGTGCTGCTGCGCTCAGGTGTGCTCAAGTAGCACAGGTGTGGTGCTGTGCTCAGGTGTGCTCAAGTAGCACAGGTGTGCTGCTGTGCTCAGGTGTGCTCAGGTAGCACAGTTGTGCCCAGGTGTGCTCACCCTCCGCCCTCCCCCACAGGTACTGACCCCCCCCAGGTGCGGCTGCGGGGCGGCCCCAGGCCCTGCGCGGGGCAGGTGCAGGTGCTGCTGAACCACACCTGGCTGCAGGTGTGCGGCCTCACCTGGGGGCTGCCCGAGGCGCAGGTGCTGTGCAGGCAGCTGGGCTGCGGCCCCGCCCTCAGCGCACCTGTGGGGCCGCACCTGCCGGGGGAGCCGTACCTGGCCGGGCTCACCTGCGATGGCTCCGAGCATTTCCTGCTCGAGTGCCGCGGGCTCCAGGCAGGTACCTGCGCCACAGGTGGGGCCGCCGCCGTGGCCTGCGCCGAGCTGCCAGGTGAGTGAGGCACCTGCAGCCAGGTGAGCTCACCTGGGCTCACCTGGGCAGGACTGAGATCTCCTGTTCCTCCTGTGCTCACCTGTCTCACCTCTTCTCACCTGTCCCACCTGTCCTACCCTTCCCTCACCTGTCGCGCCCTCTCACCTGTCCCCTCACCGGCCCCATGTCCCTTACCCTCACCTGCCTGTGTCTCACCTGTTCATGTCTCACCTGTCCGTCTCTCACCTGTCCCAGCCCTGCCCGACTCCTGCGCTCTGCTGGAAGCGCTGCTGGGGGTGGGGGCGGGGCTCTGTGGGGCCCTGCTGGGACTTTACCTGTGCGCCAGGTGTGCCCCCGCCCGCCTGGGCAGGCACCGCACAGGTACGGCCGGGACCGGGACGCCCAAAATCCCCAGACAACCCCAAAACCCCTCTCAGGTGACCTCAAACCCCTCAGGTGACCGCAAAACGCCTCAGGTGACCCCAAAACCTCCCTAAAATCTCCTGAGGTGGCCCCAAAACCCCTCAGGTGACCCCAAAATCCCCCAGCTGAGCCCCCCCCCCCACAATGGCACCTGAGACCCCTCAGGACCCCCAAAAATCCCCCCCAGGGATTCCCAAAATCCACCCCAAATTCCCCAAACCCCCCCCCAAAAATTCCCCAAGAACCCCCAAAATCGCCCCAAATTCTCCAGGGCACTCCGGGACCCCCCAAATCCACCCCAAATTCCCCCAAATCCACCCCAAATTCCCCCAAATTTCCCCAAATTCCCTAAAACCTCCCTAGGGACCCCCCAAATCCACCCCAAATTCCCCCAAATCCACCCCAAATTCCCCCAAATTCCCCCAAATTCCCTAAAACCTCCCTAGGGACCCCCCCAAATCCACCCCAAATTCCCCCAAATTCCCCAGGACCCCCCAAATCCACCCCCAAATTCCCCCAAATCCCTCCCAGAATCCCCCAGGACTCCCCCAGATTCCCCCAAATCCATCCCAAATTCCCAGGAACTCCCCCAGGATCCCCCCAAAAATCTCCCCAAAATCCCCCCAAATTCTCCAGGGCACCCCGGGACCCCCTAAATCCACCCCAAATTCCCCTAAAACCTCCCTAGGGACCCCCCAAATCCACCCCAAATTCCCCCAAATTTCCCGGGATCCCCCAAATCCACCCCAAAATTCCCCGGGATCCCCCAAATCCACCCCAAAATTCCCTAAACCGCCCCCAGGACCCCCCCCAAATTCCCTCAAATCCACCCCAAATTCCCCGGGACCCCCCCCCCCCCCCCAAAGCCCCCCGGTGGGATTTGGGGATTCCTGAGGGATTTGGGGGGTCCTGGGGAATTTGGGGTGGATTTGGGGGATCTCTAGGGAGGTCTTTGGGGGAATCTGGGGGAATTTGGGGGATCTTGGGTTGGATTTTGGGGGGGGGAATCCTTGGGGGGAGGGGTCTTGGGGATTTTGGGGGCGTCCTGGGGGCGGTTTAGGGGAATTTGGGGTGGATTTGGGGGATCCCGGGGAAATTGGGGGAATTTGGGGGAATTTGGGATGGATTTGGGGGGTCCTGGGGATTTTGGGGAATCCTGAGGGGGGGGTTGGGAAGGATTTTGGGTGTGGGGGGGTGAATTTTGGGTGGATTTGGGGGGGATTTGGGGTGAATTTGGGGGGGATTTGGGGTGAATTTTGGGTGGATTTCGGGAAGGTTTTGGGGAGGTTCCCCCAAAATCCCTCCCCAGGAACCCCTTGACCTCCCCCCCCACCATTTCCTAGGTGAGCCCCTGCTGCCGGAGGAGCCCCCCGAGCTCACCTGAGCTGTAGGAACCTGGGACACCCCTAAATCCCCTCCAAATTACCCTGAAGTGCTCCCCAGGACCAAGAAAAAACAACAAAACCAGTGAGAACCAGTAAAACCCATTAAAAACCAGTAAAACCAGTAAAGGCTGAGAGCACAGGAACGGCCGCGGGACTCCATTACCCAGCAAGCACCGCGGGCGGTTCCGGGAAGGGGGCGTGGCCCCGCCGCAAGGGGCGTGCGCTGATTGGCTGCAGCCACGGCGGGAAGGCGGAGGGGGCGCGGCCTGGTGAGGAGGAGGGGGCGTGGCCTCGTCAGGCGGCGCGGCCCGGGTGTTGCGCTGCTGTGGCGGCACCGGGCCCGGTTCTGTCCCGGTTCCGTCCCGGTTCCGTCCCGGTTCCGACCCCGGCAGAGCCTCCGCGAGCCCGGCAGGTGAGCGGGGAGGGCGGGAGGAAGAGGAGGAAGAGGGGGGAGGAAGCGGCGGGGCCTGCGCGAGGCGGGCCTGGAGGAGGCGGGGCCTGCAGGGGCTGAGGGGAAAGGGGCGGGGCCTGATGGCGGCGAGGGGCGGGGCGCGGCCTTCCCGTAGGGGCGGAGCCTACAGCGGCCTGGTCACGCCTCCGGTTTGGCCACGCCCCCCGTGTTGGGTTTGGGGGTCCCACCTGCACACCTGGGGTGGGTCTGGGCTCTCACCTGTCCTCCCTGTGTCAGGTTTGGGGTCCCACCTGTCCCTTGTGTTTTATGTTTGAGGTCTCACCTGTCCCCATGTTTTGGGTGCTGGGTCTCACCTGTCCCTATGTGCTGTCTGAGTTCTCACGTGTGCCAGGTCTGAGTTTTCACCTATCCCAGGTCCAGCCTCTCACCTGTGGCCACGTCCCCCTCAGGTGCAGCCATGGCGGGCACGGCTGCCCCCGCAGGTACCACTGAGCACCCCTTCACCTGCCGGGAGTGCGGCAAATCCTTCCGCTGGTCCTCGCGCCTGGCACATCACCTGCGCAGCCACACAGGTGAGCGGCCCTACAAGTGCCCCGAGTGCCCCAAGGCCTTCAAGGGCTCCTCCGCCCTCCTCTACCACCTGCGGGGCCACACGGGCGAGCGGCCCTACACCTGTTCCACCTGCGGCAAGAGCTTCAAGCGCTCGTCGCTGCTGCAGACTCACCTGCGCGTGCACACGGGGCTGCGCGCCTTCAGGTGCGCCCAGTGCGGCCTCACCTTCAAGTGGGCCTCTCACTACCAGTACCACCTGCGGCAGCACTCGGGCGAGCGGCCCTACCGCTGCCCCACCTGCCCCAAGGCCTTCAAGAACTCGTCCAGCCTTCGGCGCCACCGCCACACCCACACGGGCGAGCGCCCACACACCTGCGCCACCTGCGGGAAGGGATTTGCCCAGGCCGCCAACCTGCGGCAGCACCTGCGGGTGCACACGGGCGAGCGGCCATACACCTGCGCCGCCTGCGGCAAGAGCTTCACACACTCATCCAACCTGCACCTGCACAGGCGCACGCACAGCCCCGCCCCTCAGTGCCCCGCCTGCGCCACGCCCTTGGCCTCGCATGCCTGTCCCCGGCGGTGCCCGCAAGGCCCCGCCCCCGCTGCCACCGCCTCACCTGAGCCGCTCTGGAGGCCTCTGGGGGTCACCTGCGCCGAGCAAGAGGGGACAGGGACGGCGGCCCCAGCCCCACCCCACCGCTGCCTCACCTGCGGCAAGAGCTTCAAGAATGGCTCGGGGCTGGCGCGGCACCTGCCCGGCCACGAGCGGCCCAGGTGCACCGCGACCCCCAGAGCCCCACCCCGCCCGGCCGCGCCTCCTCCGGGTGAAGGCACCGCCGAGCCGCCGGCGCCGCCCGAGCGGCCGTACAGGTGCAGCGAGTGCGGCAAGGCCTTCAGGGGCTCCTCGGGGCTGCGCTACCACCTGCGCGACCACACGGGCGAGCGGCCCTACACCTGCTCCACCTGCGGCAAGAGCTTCAAGCGCTCGTCGCTGCTGCAGACTCACCTGCGCGTGCACACGGGGCTGCGCGCCTTCAGGTGCGCCCAGTGCGGCCTCACCTTCAAGTGGGCCTCTCACTACCAGTACCACCTGCGGCAGCACTCGGGCGAGCGGCCCTACCGCTGCCCCACCTGCCCCAAGGCCTTCAAGAACTCGTCCAGCCTTCGGCGCCACCGCCACACCCACACGGGCGAGCGCCCGCACACCTGCGCCACCTGCGGGAAGGGATTCGCCCAGGCCACCAACCTGCGTCAGCACCTGCGGGTGCACACGGGCGAGCGGCCGTACACCTGCGCCGCCTGTGGCAAGAGCTTCACGCACTCGTCCAACCTGCACCTGCACAGGCGCACGCACTCGGCGGCGCGGCCCTTCCGCTGCCCCGCCTGCCCCAAGGCCTTCGTCGTGGCTGCCTACCTGCAGCGGCACCTGCGCACGCACGGCGCCGCCCCGCGCCGCGCGCCCGGCCCCGCACCATCGCCGCCCGCCGCTTACCTGCTGCTGCCCTCGCCGCCGCGGGGGCCGCGGGTCCTGCCCGCGGCCTCCTCCCCCCGCAAGGTGCTGCTGCTGCCCGCCCCGCCCGGCCACGTCCGGCCGCACCTGGCGCAGGTGGGCAAGGGGCAGCGCGCCTGGCAGAGTGTCCTGGTCATACCTGGAGCGGGGCCGGAGGGGGCGGGAGCAGGGGTGCAGCTGCAGGTGGCTGAGGTGACAGGGGTGGCGGGGGTCACAGGTGTCACAGGTGTTACAGGTGCCGCAGGGGTAGGGGTGACAGGGGTCACAGGTGTCGCAGGTCTGACAGGTATCACAGGTGCCACAGGTATGACAGGGGTCACAGGTGTCACAGGGGTAGGGGTGACAGGGGTCACAGGTGTGACAGGTATCACAGGTGCCACAGGTATGACAGGGATCACAGGTGTAGGTGTGACAGGAGTGAAGGGGGTAACAGGGGTTACAGGTATAGGTGTGACAGGTATAGGTGTGACAGGAGTGAAGGGGGTCACAGGGGTCACAGGTGTCCAGCTCCAGGTGCTACGGGTGCCCTCAGAGGTGACCAATGTCCAGGTGCACAGTGGGGAAGTGACAGGTGTCACAGGTGGAGGTGTCACAGGTGTGACAGGTGTAGGTGTCACAGGTGTCCAGCTCCAGGTGCTTCCAGTGCCTTCAGAAGTCAGCAATCTCCAGCTCCAGGTGCTGCCACCACCAGCAGAAGTGGCCAATGTCCAGTTCCAGGCCCTGCCGTTAACCTCAGGTGTCCCCAGTGTCCAGCTCCAGGTGTTGCCAGCACCTCCAGGTGGCACCAGTGTCCAGCTCCAGGCCACTGAGGTGACCAATGTCCAGCTTCAGGTGCTGCCACCACCACCTGAGGTGACCAATGTCCAGCTCCAGGTGTTATCACCACCACCTGAAGTGACCAATGTCCAGCTCCAGGTGTTGCCACCACCACCACCTGAAGTGACCAATGTCCAGATCCAGGTGTTATCACCACCACCTGAGGTAACCAATGTCCAGCTCCAGGTGCTGCCACCACCACCTGAGGTGACCAATGTCCAGCTCCAGGCCACTGAGGTGACCAGTGTCCCCCTGGAACCTGCAGAGCTGTCCAGTGTCCACCTGGAATCTGCAGAGGTGACCGATGTCCACCTGGGGACAATGGAGGAGGTGCCCAATGTCCACCTGGAGACCTCAGAGGTGACCGATGTCCACCTGGAGACCACTGAGGAGGTGCCCAGTGCTCACCTGGAGACTTTGGAGATGACCAGTGTCCACCTGGAGACCTGTGAAGTGACCAGTGCCCACCTGGAGACAGCAGAGGTGCACCTGGATCCCCCCTAGGAGGTTCCCAGTGTTCACCTGGAGGCATCAGAGGTGCCCAGTGCCCACCTGGACACCGTGGAGATGACCAATGTCCACCTGGAAGTGCCCAGTGTCCACCTGGATACATCAAAGGTGCCCAGTACCCACCTGGAGAACTGACAGGTGCCCTCTGACCACCTGGACACACCTTGGAGGCATCCAGTGTCCATCTTGAGACCACTGAGGAGGTGCCTGGTGCCCACCTGGACACCTTGGAGATGGCCAGTGCCCACCTGGAAGTGTCCAATGCCCACCTGGAGACCTGACAGGTGCCCTCTGATCACCTGGACACACCTTGGAGATAACCAGTGCCCACTTGGAAGTGCCCGGTGCCCACCTGGACACATCAGAGGTGCCTGGTACCCACCTGGAAGTGCCCGGTGCCCACCTGGACACATCAGAGGTGCCCGGTACCCACCTGGAGGTACCCGGTGCCCACCTGGAGCTGCCCAGGTGCTCGTGGCCAGGGGAACCCCGTGCCCAGGGTGGGGGGCGGGGGGTGGCACCTGCACAGCCGTGTCCGCAGGTGAGGGGTGCCGGGGGTGCCTGAGTTGACCTGGCCCAGGTGAGGCCGTTCCCGCGTGCCCCCGTTGTCAATAAAGGCGCCGCTCCCTCCCCAGTGCGGGCTGTGCTTCCGGGAGGGGCGGGGCCAAGGGGGGCGGGGCCAAGGGGCAAATGGGGCGGGGTAAAGGGGGCGTGGTCAAGTGAGTAGAGAGGGGCGGGGCCAAAGGGTGGGAGGGGCACGAGGATGTACTGGGATCATACTGGGAATCACTTGGACCATACTGGGAATCACTAAAGCCATACTGGGAAACACTGGAGCCACACTGGGAATTATTGGGGCCATACTGGGAGCACTGAAAGTGGTGGATGGACAGTTTTAACCCCCAGTATTTCTGTCCCCCAGTATGGCCCCAGTGACTCCCAGCATAACCCCACTGACTCCCAGTATGGTCCCAGCGATTCCCGCTATGGTCCCAGGATGGCCCCAGAATGGCCCTAGTGATTCCCAGTATGGTCCCAGTATGGTCCCACTGATTCCCAGTACGGTCCCAGTATGGTCCCAGTGATTCCCAGTACGGTCCCAGTATGGCCCCAGTGATTCCCAGTATGATCCCAGTATTGTCCCAGTGATTCCCAGTACGGTCCCAGTATGGTCCCAGTGATTCCCGCTATGGTCCCAGTATGGTCCCAGTGATTCCCAGTACGGTCCCAGTATGGTCCCAGTGATTCCCAGTATGATCCCAGTATTGTCCCAGTGATTCCCAGTACGGTCCCAGTATGGTCCCAGTCATTCCCGCTAGGGTCCCAGTATGGTCCCAGTGATTCCCAGTACGGTCCCAGTATGGTCCCAGTGATTCCCGCTATGGTCCCAGTATGGTCCCAGTGATTCCCAGTACGGTCCCAGTATGGTCCCACTGATTCCCACTGTGGTCCCAGTATGGCCCAGTATGGTCCCAGTGATTCCCAGTATGGTCCCAGTATGGTCCCAGTGATTCCCAGTACAGTGCCAGTATGGTCCCAGTACGGTCCCAGTATGCCCCCAGTGATTCCCAGTATGGCCCCAGTGATTCCCAGTACGGTCCCACTATGGCCCCAGTGATTCCCAGTATGGCCCCAGTGATTCCCAGTACGGTCCCAGTATGGCCCCAGTAATTACCAGTACGGTCCCAGTATGGCCCCAGTAATTACCAGTACGGTCGCGGTATGGCCCCAATGATTCCCAGTACGGTCCCACTATGGTCCCAGTATGGTCCCAGTGATTCCCAGTATGGTCCCAGTATGGCCCAGTGATTCCCGCTATGGTCCCACTATGGTCCCAGTATGGTCCCAGTGATTCCCAGTACGGCCCCAGTATGGTCCCAGTGATTCCCGCTATGGTCCCAGTATGGTCCCAGTGATTCCCAGTATGGTCCCAGTATGGCCCCAGTATGGCCCCAGTATGGCCCCAGTGACTCCCGCTATGGTCCCAGCATGGTCCCAGTGATTCCCAGTATGGTCCCAGTATGGTCCCAGTATGGTCCCAGTGATTCCCAGTATGGCCCCAGTATGGTCCCAGTGATTCCCAGTACGGTCCCAGTATGGCCCCAGTGATTCCCAGTACGGTCCCAGTATGGCCCCAGTGATTCCAGCTATGGTCCCAGTATGGTCCCAGTATGGTCCCATTGACTCCAAGCAGAGTCCCAGTATGGTCTCAGTGATTCCCAGTACGGTCCCAGTATGGCCCCAGTGATTCCCAGTACGGTCCCAGTATGACCCCAGTGATTCCCAGTAGGGTCCCAGTATGGCCCCAGTATGGCCCCAGTGACTCCCAGGACGGTCCCAGTATGGCCCCAGTGATTCCCACTATGGTCCCAGTATGGTCCCAGTGATTCCCAGTATGGTCCCAGTATGGTCCCAGTACGGTCCCCGTATGGCCCCAGTGATTCCCAGTATGGTCCCCGTGATTCCCAGTATAGTGCCAGTATGGCCCCAGTATGGCGCCAGTGATTCCCAGTACGGTCCCAGTATGGTCCCAGTGCTTCCCAATACGGTCCCAGAATGGCCCCAGTGATTCCCGCTATGGTCCCAGTATGGTCCCAGTATGGTCCCAGTGATTCCCAGTACAGTCCCAGTATGGTCCCAGTGATACCCAGTACGGTCCCAGTATGGCCCCAATAATTCCCAGTATGGCCCCAGTATGGCCCCAGTGATTCCCACTATGGTCCCAGTATGGCCCCAGTATGGCCCCAGTGATTCCAAGTACGGTCCCAGTATGGTCCCCGTGATTCCCAGTACGGTCCCAGTACAGTCCCAGTGATTCCCGCTATGGTCACAGTATGGCCCCAGTATGGTCCCAGTGATTCCCAGTACGGTCCCAGTATGGTCCCAGTGATTCCCACTGTGGTCCCCATATGGTCCCAATATGGCCCCAGTGATTCCCAGTACGGTCCCAGTAAGGTCCCAGTATGGTCCCAGTACGGTGCCTGTATGGCCCCAGTGATTCCCAGTATGGTCCCAGTGATTCCCAGTACGGTCCCAGTATGGCCCCAGTGATTCCCAGTACGGTCCCAGTATGGTCCCAATGATTCCCAGTAGGGTCCCAGTATGGCCCAGTGATTCCCGCTATGGTCCCAGTATGGTCCCAGTGATTCCCAGTATGGTCCCAGTATGGTCCCAGTGATTCCCGCTATGGTCCCACTGTGGCCCCAGTATGGTCCCAGTGATTCCTAGTACAGTCCCAGTATGGTCCCAGTGATTCCCAGGACGGTCCCAGTATGGTCCCAGTGATTCCCAGTATGGCCCCAGTAGGGTCCCAGTGATTCCCAGTACGGTCCCAGTGATTCCCAGTACGGTCCCAGTATGGCCCCAGTGATTCCCATTTGGGTTCCAGAATGGCCCAGTTTTTCCCACTATGGCCCCAGTATGGCCCCAGTGATTCCCATTATGGCCCCTGTATGGCCCCAGTGATTCCCTGTATGGTCCCAGTATGGTCCCAGTGATTCCCAGTACGGTCCCAGTATGGCCCCAGTGATTCCCGCTATGGTCACAGTATGGCCCCGGTATGGCCCCAGTGATTCCCAGTACGGTCCCAGTATGGCCCCAGTGATTCCCGCTATGGTCCCAGTATGGTCCCAGTGATACCCAGTATGGTCCCAGTATGGCCCCAGTGATTCCCAGTATGGCCCCAGTATGGTCCCAGTGATTCCCAGTACGGTCCCAGTATGGTCCGAGTGATTCCCGCTGTGGTCCCCGTATGGCCCCAGTATGGTCCCAGTGATTCCCAGTATGGCCCCAGTATGGTCCCAGTGATTCCGGCTATGGTCACAGTATGGCCCCAGTGATTCCCAGTACGGTCCCAGTATGGTCCAAGTATGGTCCCTGTACGGTCCCTGTGTGGCCCCAGTGATTCCCGCTATGGTCCCAGTATGGTCCCAGTGATTCCCGGTATGGTCCCAGTATGGCCCCAGTGATTCCCGCTATGGTCCCACTATGGCCCCAGTTTGGTCCCAGTGATTCCCAGTACGGTCCCAGTATGGTCCCAGTGATTCCCAGGACGGTCCCAGTATGGTCCCAGTGATTCCCAGTATGGCCCCAGTATGGTCCCAGTGATTCCCAGTATGGTCCCAGTATGGTCCCAGTATGGTCCCAGTATGGTCCCTGTATGGCCCCAGTGATTCCCGGTAGGGTACCTGTGATTCCCAGTACGGTCCCAGTATGGCCCCAGTGATTCCCAGTATGCTCCCAGTGATTCCCGGTATGGTCCCAGTATGGCCCCAGTGATTCCCAGTACGGTCCCTGTATGGCCCCAGTGATTCCCAGTAGGGTCCCAGTATGGCCCAGTGATTCCCGCTATGGTCCCACAATGGTCCCAGTGATTCCCAGTATGGTCCCAGTATGGTCCCAGTGATTCCCGCTATGGTCCCACTATGGCCCCAGTTTGGTCCCAGTGATTCCCAGTACGGTCCCAGTATGGTCCCAGTGATTCCCAGGATGGTCCCAGTATGGTCCCAGTGATTCCCAGTATGGCCCCAGTATGGTCCCAGTGATTCCCCGTATGGTCCCAGTATGGTCCCAATATGGTCCCAGTACGGTCCCTGTATGGCCCCAGTGATTCCCAGTACGGTCCCTGTATGGCCCCAATGATTCCCAGTAGGGTCCCAGTATGGCCCAGTGATTCCCGCTATAGTCCCAGTATGGTCCCAGTGATTCCCAGTATGGTCCCAGTATGGCCCCAGTGATTCCCAGTATGGCCCCAGTATGGTCCCAGTGATTCCCAGTACGGTCCCAGTATGGCCCCAGTGATTCCCATTTGGGTTCCAGAATGGCCCAGTGATTCCCACTACAGCCCCAGTATGGCCCCAGTGATTCCCAGTATGGCCCCAGTATGGTCCCAGTGATTCCCAGTACGGCCCCAGTATGGCCCCAGTGATTCCCGCTATGGTCCCAGTATGGCCCCAGTATGGCCCCAGTGAATCCCAGTACGGTCCCAGTATGGCCCCAGTGATTCCCGCTATGGTCCCAGTATGGTCCCAGTGATTCCCAGTATGGCCCCAGTATGGTCCCAGTGATTGCCAGTACAGTCCCAGTATGACCCCAGTGATTCCCAGTATGGCCCCAGTGATTCCCAGTACGGTCCCAGTATGGCCACAGTCATTCCCAGTACGGTCCTAGTATGGCCCCAATGATTCCCAGTAGGGTCCCAGTATGGCCCAGTGGTTCCCAGTATGGTCCCAGTATGGTCCCAGTAATTACCGCTGTGGTCCCACTATGGCCCCAGTTTGGTCCCAGGGATTCCCAGGACGGTCCCAGTATGGTCCCAGTGATTCCCAGTATGGCCCCAGTATGGTCCCAGTGATTCCCAGTACGGTCCCAGTATGGCCCCAGTGATTCCCAGTACGGTCCCAGTATGGCCCCAGTGATTCCCAGTACGGTCCCAGTATGACCCCAGTGATTCCCAGTAGGGTCCCACTATGGCCCCAGTATGGCCCCAGTGACTCCCAGGACGGTCCCAGTATGGCCCCAGTGATTCCCACTATGGTCCCAGTATGGTCCCAGTGATTCCCAGTATGGTCCCAGTATGGTCCCAGTACGGTCCCTGTATGGCCCCAGTGATTCCCAGTATGGTCCCCGTGATTCCCAGTATAGTGCCAGTATGGCCCCAGTATGGCGCCAGTGATTCCCAATACGGTCCCAGTATGGCCCCAGTGATTCCCGCTATGGTCCCAGTATGGTCCCAGTATGGTCCCAGTGATTCCCAGTACAGTCCCAGTATGGTCCCAGTGATACCCAGTACGGTCCCAGTATGGCCCCAATAATTCCCAGTATGGCCCCAGTATGGCCCCAGTGATTCCCACTATGGTCCCAGTATGGCCCCAGTATGGCCCCAGTGATTCCAAGTACGGTCCCAGTATGGTCCCCGTGATTCCCAGTACGGTCCCAGTACAGTCCCAGTGATTCCCGCTATGGTCACAGTATGGCCCCAGTTTGGTCCCAGTGATTCCCAGTACGGTCCCAGTATGGTCCCAGTGATTCCCGCTGTGGTCCCCATATGGTCCCAATATGGCCCCAGTGATTCCCAGTACGGTCCCAGTAAGGTCCCAGTATGGTCCCAGTACGGTGCCTGTATGGCCCCAGTGATTCCCAGTATGGTCCCAGTGATTCCCAGTACGGTCCCAGTATGGCCCCAGTGATTCCCAGTACGGTCCCAGTATGGCCCCAATGATTCCCAGTAGGGTCCCAGTATGGCCCAGTGATTCCCGCTATGGTCCCAGTATGGTCCCAGTGATTCCCAGTATGGTCCCAGTATGGTCCCAGTGATTCCCGCTATGGTCCCACTGTGGCCCCAGTATGGTCCCAGTGATTCCTAGTACAGTCCCAGTATGGTCCCAGTGATTCCCAGGACGGTCCCAGTATGGTCCCAGTGATTCCCAGTATGGCCCCAGTAGGGTCCCAGTGATTCCCAGTACGGTCCCAGTGATTCCCAGTACGGTCCCAGTATGGCCCCAGTGATTCCCATTTGGGTTCCAGAATGGCCCAGTTTTTCCCACTATGGCCCCAGTATGGCCCCAGTGATTCCCATCATGGCCCCTGTATGGCCCCAGTGATTCCCTGTATGGTCCCAGTATGGTCCCAGTGATTCCCAGTACGGTCCCAGTATGGCCCCAGTGATTCCCGCTATGGTCACAGTATGGCCCCGGTATGGCCCCAGTGATTCCCAGTACGGTCCCAGTATGGCCCCAGTGATTCCCGCTATGGTCCCAGTATGGTCCCAGAGATACCCAGTATGCTCCCAGTATGGCCCCAGTGATTCCTGCTATGGTCCCAGTATGGCCCCAGTGATTCCCAGTACGGTCCCAGTATGGTCCGAGTGATTCCCGCTGTGGTCCCCGTATGGCCCCAGTATGGTCCCAGTGATTCCCAGTACGGTCCCAGTATGGTCCAAGTATGGTCCCAGTACGGTCCCTGTGTGGCCCCAGTGATTCCCGCTATGGTCCCAGTATGGTCCCAGTGATTCCCGGTATGGTCCCAGTATGGCCCCAGTGATTCCCGCTATGGTCCCACTATGGCCCCAGTTTGGTCCCAGTGATTCCCAGTACGGTCCCAGTATGGTCCCAGTGATTCCCAGGACGGTCCCAGTATGGTCCCAGTGATTCCCACTATGGCCCCAGTATGGTCCCAGTGATTCCCAGTATGGTCCCAGTATGGTCCCAGTATGGTCCCAGTACGGTCCCTGTATGGCCCCAGTGATTCCCGGTAGGGTACCTGTGATTCCCAGTACGGTCCCAGTATGGCCCCAGTGATTCCCAGTATGCTCCCAGTGATTCCCGGTATGGTCCCAGTATGGCCCCAGTGATTCCCAGTAGGGTCCCAGTATGGCCCAGTGATTCCCGCTATGGTCCCACAATGGTCCCAGTGATTCCCAGTATGGTCCCAGTATGGTCCCAGTGATTCCCGCTATGGTCCCACTATGGCCCCAGTTTGGTCCCAGTGATTCCCAGTACGGTCCCAGTATGGTCCCAGTGATTCCCAGGATGGTCCCAGTATGGTCCCAGTGATTCCCAGTATGGCCCCAGTATGGTCCCAGTGATTCCCCGTATGGTCCCAGTATGGTCCCAATATGGTCCCAGTACGGTCCCTGTATGGCCCCAGTGATTCCCAGTACGGTCCCTGTATGGCCCCAATGATTCCCAGTAGGGTCCCAGTATGGCCCAGTGATTCCCAGTACGGTCCCAGTATGGCCCCAGTGATTCCCATTTGGGTTCCAGAATGGCCCAGTGATTCCCACTACAGCCCCAGTATGGCCCCAGTGATTCCCAGTATGGCCCCAGTATGGTCCCAGTGATTCCCAGTACGGTCCCAGTATGGCCCCAGTGATTCCCGCTATGGTCCCAGTATGGCCCCAGTATGGCCCCAGTGAATCCCAGTACGGTCCCAGTATGGCCCCAGTGATTCCCGCTATGGTCCCAGTATGGTCCCAGTGATTCCCAGTATGGCCCCAGTATGGTCCCAGTGATTGCCAGTACAGTCCCAGTACGGCCCCAGTATGGTCCCAGTACGGTCCCTGTATGGCCCCAGTGATTCCCAGTATGGCCCCAGTGATTCCCAGTACGGTCCCAGTATGGCCACAGTCATTCCCAGTACGGTCCCAGTATGGCCCCAATGATTCCCAGTAGGGTCCCAGTATGGCCCAGTGGTTCCCAGTATGGTCCCAGTATGGTCCCAGTAATTCCCGCTGTGGTCCCACTATGGCCCCAGTTTGGTCCCAGGGATTCCCAGGACGGTCCCAGTATGGTCCCAGTGATTCCCAGTATGGCCCCAGTATGGTCCCAGTGATTCCCAGTACGGTCCTAGTATGGCCCTAGTGATCCCGGCTATGGTCCCAGTGATTCCCAGTGATTCCCAGTATGTTCCCAGTGATTCCCAGTATGGCCCCAGTGATTCCCAGTACGGTCCCAGTATGGTCCCAGTGATTCCCAGTATGGTCCCTGTATGGTCCCAGTGATTCCCAGTACGGTCCCAGTATGGCCCCAATGATTCCCATTTGGGTTCCAGAATGGCCCAGTGATTCCCACAATGGCCCCAGTATGGTCCCAGTGATTTCCAGTATGGCCCCAGTATGGTCCCAGTGATTCCGGCTATGGTCCCAGTATGGCCCCAGTGATTCCCGCTATGGTCCCACTATGGCCCCAGTTTGGTCCCAGTGATTCCCAGTACGGTCCCAGTATGGTCCCAGTGATTCCCAGGACGGTCCCAGTATGGTCCCAGTGATTCCCACTATGGCCCCAGTATGGTCCCAGTGATTCCCAGTATGGTCCCAGTATGGTCCCAGTATGGTCCCAGTACGGTCCCTGTATGGCCCCAGTGATTCCCACTATGGCCCCAGTATGGTCCCAGTGATTCCCAGTATGGTCCCAGTATGGCCCCAGTGATTCCCAGTATGGCCCCAGTATGGTCCCAGTGATTCCCAGTACGGTCCCAGTATGGCCCCAGTGATTCCTGCTATGGTCCCACTATGGCCCCAGTTTGGTCCCAGTGATTCCCAGTACGGTCCCAGTATGGTCCCAGTGATTCCCAGTATGGTCCCAGTATGGTCCCAGTATGGTCCCAGTATGGTCCCAGTGATTCCCGCTATGGTCCCACTATGGCCCCAGTTTGGTCCCAGTGATTCCCAGTACGGTCCCAGTATGGTCCCAGTGATTCCCAGGATGGTCCCAGTATGGTCCCAGTGATTCCCAGTATGGCCCCAGTATGGTCCCAGTGATTCCCCGTATGGTCCCAGTATGGTCCCAATATGGTCCCAGTACGGTCCCTGTATGGTCCCAGTGATTCCCAGTACGGTCCCTGTATGGCCCCAATGATTCCCAATAGGGTCCCAGTATGGCCCAGTGATTCCCAGTACGGTCCCAGTATGGCCCCAGTGATTCCCATTTGGGTTCCAGAATGGCCCAGTGATTCCCACTACAGCCCCAGTATGGCCCCAGTGATTCCCAGTATGGCCCCAGTATGGTCCCAGTGATTCCCAGTACGGTCCCAGTATGGCCCCAGTGATTCCCGCTATGGTCCCAGTATGGCCCCAGTATGGCCCCAGTGAATCCCAGTACGGTCCCACTATGGCCCCAGTGATTCCCGCTATGGTCCCAGTATGGTCCCAGTGATTCCCAGTATGGCCCCAGTATGGTCCCAGTGATTGCCAGTACAGTCCCAGTACGGCCCCAGTATGGTCCCAGTACGGTCCCTGTATGGCCCCAGTGATTCCCAGTATGGCCCCAGTGATTCCCAGTACGGTCCCAGTATGGCCCCAGTCATTCCCAGTACGGTCCCAGTATGGCCCCCATGATTCCCAGTAGGGTCCCAGTATGGCCCAGTGGTTCCCAGTATGGTCCCAGTATGGTCCCAGTAATTCCCGCTGTGGTCCCACTATGGCCCCAGTTTGGTCCCAGGTATTCCCAGGACGGTCCCAGTATGGTCCCAGTGATTCCCAGTATGGCCCCAGTATGGTCCCAGTGATTCCCAGGACGGTCCCAGTATGGTCCCAGTGATTCCCAGTATGGCCCCAGTAGGGTCCCAGTGATTCCCAGTACGGTCCCAGTGATTCCCAGTACGGTCCCAGTATGGCCCCAGTGATTCCCATTTGGGTTCCAGAATGGCCCAGTTTTTCCCACTATGGCCCCAGTATGGCCCCAGTGATTCCCAGTATGGCCCCAGTAGGGTCCCAGTGATTCCCAGTACGGTCCCAGTGATTCCCAGTACGGTCCCAGTATGGCCCCAGTGATTCCCATTTGGGTTCCAGAATGGCCCAGTTTTTCCCACTATGGCCCCAGTATGGCCCCAGTGATTCCCTGTATGGTCCCAGTATGGTCCCAGTGATTCCCAGTACGGTCCCAGTATGGCCCCAGTGATTCCCGCTATGGTCACAGTATGGCCCCGGTATGGCCCCAGTGATTCCCAGTACGGTCCCAGTATGGCCCCAGTGATTCCCGCTATGGTCCCAGTATGGTCCCAGTGATACCCAGTATGGTCCCAGTATGGCCCCAGTGATTCCCAGTATGGCCCCAGTATGGTCCCAGTGATTCCCAGTACGGTCCCAGTATGGTCCGAGTGATTCCCGCTGTGGTCCCCGTATGGCCCCAGTATGGTCCCAGTGATTCCCAGTATGGCCCCAGTATGGTCCCAGTGATTCCGGCTATGGTCACAGTATGGCCCCAGTGATTCCCAGTACGGTCCCAGTATGGTCCAAGTATGGTCCCAGTACGGTCCCTGTGTGGCCCCAGTGATTCCCGCTATGGTCCCAGTATGGTCCCAGTGATTCCCGGTATGGTCCCAGTATGGCCCCAGTGATTCCCGCTATGGTCCCACTATGGCCCCAGTTTGGTCCCAGTGATTCCCAGTACGGTCCCAGTATGGTCCCAGTGATTCCCAGGACGGTCCCAGTATGGTCCCAGTGATTCCCAGTATGGCCCCAGTATGGTCCCAGTGATTCCCAGTATGGTCCCAGTATGGTCCCAGTATGGTCCCAGTATGGTCCCTGTATGGCCCCAGTGATTCCCGGTAGGGTACCTGTGATTCCCAGTACGGTCCCAGTATGGCCCCAGTGATTCCCAGTATGCTCCCAGTGATTCCCGGTATGGTCCCAGTATGGCCCCAGTGATTCCCAGTACGGTCCCTGTATGGCCCCAGTGATTCCCAGTAGGGTCCCTGTATGGCCCAGTGATTCCCGCTATGGTCCCACAATGGTCCCAGTGATTCCCAGTATGGTCCCAGTATGGTCCCAGTGATTCCCGCTATGGTCCCACTATGGCCCCAGTTTGGTCCCAGTGATTCCCAGTACGGTCCCAGTATGGTCCCAGTGATTCCCAGGATGGTCCCAGTATGGTCCCAGTGATTCCCAGTATGGCCCCAGTATGGTCCCAGTGATTCCCCGTATGGTCCCAGTATGGTCCCAATATGGTCCCAGTACGGTCCCTGTATGGCCCCAGTGATTCCCAGTACGGTCCCTGTATGGCCCCAATGATTCCCAGTAGGGTCCCAGTATGGCCCAGTGATTCCCGCTATAGTCCCAGTATGGTCCCAGTGATTCCCAGTATGGTCCCAGTATGGCCCCAGTGATTCCCAGTATGGCCCCAGTATGGTCCCAGTGATTCCCAGTACGGTCCCAGTATGGCCCCAGTGATTCCCATTTGGGTTCCAGAATGGCCCAGTGATTCCCACTACAGCCCCAGTATGGCCCCAGTGATTCCCAGTATGGCCCCAGTATGGTCCCAGTGATTCCCAGTACGGCCCCAGTATGGCCCCAGTGATTCCCGCTATGGTCCCAGTATGGCCCCAGTATGGCCCCAGTGAATCCCAGTACGGTCCCAGTATGGCCCCAGTGATTCCCGCTATGGTCCCAGTATTGTCCCAGTGATTCCCAGTATGGCCCCAGTATGGTCCCAGTGATTGGCAGTACAGTCCCAGTACGGCCCCAGTATGGTCCCAGTACGGTCCCTGTATGGCCCCAGTGATTCCCAGTATGGCCCCAGTGATTCCCAGTACGGTCCCAGTATGGCCACAGTCATTCCCAGTACGGTCCTAGTATGGCCCCAATGATTCCCAGTAGGGTCCCAGTATGGCCCAGTGGTTCCCAGTATGGTCCCAGTATGGTCCCAGTAATTACCGCTGTGGTCCCACTATGGCCCCAGTTTGGTCCCAGGGATTCCCAGGACGGTCCCAGTATGGTCCCAGTGATTCCCAGTATGGCCCCAGTATGGTCCCAGTGATTCCCAGTACGGTCCCAGTATGGCCCCAGTGATTCCCAGTACGGTCCCAGTATGGCCCCAGTGATTCCCAGTACGGTCCCAGTATGACCCCAGTGATTCCCAGTAGGGTCCCACTATGGCCCCAGTATGGCCCCAGTGACTCCCAGGACGGTCCCAGTATGGCCCCAGTGATTCCCACTATGGTCCCAGTATGGTCCCAGTGATTCCCAGTATGGTCCCAGTATGGTCCCAGTACGGTCCCTGTATGGCCCCAGTGATTCCCAGTATGGTCCCCGTGATTCCCAGTATAGTGCCAGTATGGCCCCAGTATGGCGCCAGTGATTCCCAGTACGGTCCCAGTATGGTCCCAGTGATTCCCAATACGGTCCCAGTATGGCCCCAGTGATTCCCGCTATGGTCCCAGTATGGTCCCAGTATGGTCCCAGTGATTCCCAGTACAGTCCCAGTATGGTCCCAGTGATACCCAGTACGGTCCCAGTATGGCCCCAATAATTCCCAGTATGGCCCCAGTATGGCCCCAGTGATTCCCACTATGGTCCCAGTATGGCCCCAGTATGGCCCCAGTGATTCCAAGTACGGTCCCAGTATGGTCCCCGTGATTCCCAGTACGGTCCCAGTACAGTCCCAGTGATTCCCGCTATGGTCACAGTATGGCCCCAGTTTGGTCCCAGTGATTCCCAGTACGGTCCCAGTATGGTCCCAGTGATTCCCGCTGTGGTCCCCATATGGTCCCAATATGGCCCCAGTGATTCCCAGTACGGTCCCAGTAAGGTCCCAGTATGGTCCCAGTACGGTGCCTGTATGGCCCCAGTGATTCCCAGTATGGTCCCAGTGATTCCCAGTACGGTCCCAGTATGGCCCCAGTGATTCCCAGTACGGTCCCAGTATGGCCCCAATGATTCCCAGTAGGGTCCCAGTATGGCCCAGTGATTCCCGCTATGGTCCCAGTATGGTCCCAGTGATTCCCAGTATGGTCCCAGTATGGTCCCAGTGATTCCCGCTATGGTCCCACTGTGGCCCCAGTATGGTCCCAGTGATTCCTAGTACAGTCCCAGTATGGTCCCAGTGATTCCCAGGACGGTCCCAGTATGGTCCCAGTGATTCCCAGTATGGCCCCAGTAGGGTCCCAGTGATTCCCAGTACGGTCCCAGTGATTCCCAGTACGGTCCCAGTATGGCCCCAGTGATTCCCATTTGGGTTCCAGAATGGCCCAGTTTTTCCCACTATGGCCCCAGTATGGCCCCAGTGATTCCCATCATGGCCCCTGTATGGCCCCAGTGATTCCCTGTATGGTCCCAGTATGGTCCCAGTGATTCCCAGTACGGTCCCAGTATGGCCCCAGTGATTCCCGCTATGGTCACAGTATGGCCCCAGTATGGCCCCAGTGATTCCCAGTACGGTCCCAGTATGGCCCCAGTGATTCCCGCTATGGTCCCAGTATGGTCCCAGAGATACCCAGTATGCTCCCAGTATGGCCCCAGTGATTCCTGCTATGGTCCCAGTATGGTCCCAGTGATTCCCAGTACGGTCCCAGTATGGTCCGAGTGATTCCCGCTGTGGTCCCCGTATGGCCCCAGTATGGTCCCAGTGATTCCCAGTACGGTCCCAGTATGGTCCAAGTATGGTCCCAGTACGGTCCCTGTGTGGCCCCAGTGATTCCCGCTATGGTCCCAGTATGGTCCCAGTGATTCCCGGTATGGTCCCAGTATGGCCCCAGTGATTCCCGCTATGGTCCCACTATGGCCCCAGTTTGGTCCCAGTGATTCCCAGTACGGTCCCAGTATGGTCCCAGTGATTCCCAGGACGGTCCCAGTATGGTCCCAGTTATTCCCAGTATGGCCCCAGTATGGTCCCAGTGATTCCCAGTATGGTCCCAGTATGGTCCCAGTATGGTCCCAGTATGGTCCCTGTATGGCCCCAGTGATTCCCGGTAGGGTACCTGTGATTCCCAGTACGGTCCCAGTATGGCCCCAGTGATTCCCAGTATGCTCCCAGTGATTCCCGGTATGGTCCCAGTATGGCCCCAGTGATTCCCAGTAGGGTCCCAGTATGGCCCAGTGATTCCCGCTATGGTCCCACAATGGTCCCAGTGATTCCCAGTATGGTCCCAGTATGGTCCCAGTGATTCCCGCTATGGTCCCACTATGGCCCCAGTTTGGTCCCAGTGATTCCCAGTACGGTCCCAGTATGGTCCCAGTGATTCCCAGGATGGTCCCAGTATGGTCCCAGTGATTCCCAGTATGGCCCCAGTATGGTCCCAGTGATTCCCCGTATGGTCCCAGTATGGTCCCAATATGGTCCCAGTACGGTCCCTGTATGGCCCCAGTGATTCCCAGTACGGTCCCTGTATGGCCCCAATGATTCCCAGTAGGGTCCCAGTATGGCCCAGTGATTCCCAGTACGGTCCCAGTATGGCCCCAGTGATTCCCATTTGGGTTCCAGAATGGCCCAGTGATTCCCACTACAGCCCCAGTATGGCCCCAGTGATTCCCAGTATGGCCCCAGTATGGTCCCAGTGATTCCCAGTACGGTCCCAGTATGGCCCCAGTGATTCCCGCTATGGTCCCAGTATGGCCCCAGTATGGCCCCAGTGAATCCCAGTACGGTCCCAGTATGGCCCCAGTGATTCCCGCTATGGTCCCAGTATGGTCCCAGTGATTCCCAGTATGGCCCCAGTATGGTCCCAGTGATTGCCAGTACAGTCCCAGTACGGTCCCAGTATGGTCCCAGTACGGTCCCTGTATGGCCCCAGTGATTCCCAGTATGGCCCCAGTGATTCCCAGTACGGTCCCAGTATGGCCACAGTCATTCCCAGTACGGTCCCAGTATGGCCCCAATGATTCCCAGTAGGGTCCCAGTATGGCCCAGTGGTTCCCAGTATGGTCCCAGTATGGTCCCAGTAATTCCCGCTGTGGTCCCACTATGGCCCCAGTTTGGTCCCAGGGATTCCCAGGACGGTCCCAGTATGGTCCCAGTGATTCCCAGTATGGCCCCAGTATGGTCCCAGTGATTCCCAGTACGGTCCTAGTATGGCCCTAGTGATCCCGGCTATGGTCCCAGTGATTCCCAGTGATTCCCAGTATGGTCCCAGTGATTCCCAGTATGGCCCCAGTGATTCCCAGTACGGTCCCAGTATGGTCCCAGTGATTCCCAGTATGGTCCCTGTATGGTCCCAGTGATTCCCAGCACGGTCCCAGTATGGCCCCAATGATTCCCATTTGGGTTCCAGAATGGCCCAGTGATTCCCACAATGGCCCCAGTATGGTCCCAGTGATTTCCAGTATGGCCCCAGTATGGTCCCAGTGATTCCGGCTATGGTCCCAGTATGGCCCCAGTGATTCCCGCTATGGTCCCACTATGGCCCCAGTTTGGTCCCAGTGATTCCCAGTACGGTCCCAGTATGGTCCCAGTGATTCCCAGGACGGTCCCAGTATGGTCCCAGTGATTCCCACTATGGCCCCAGTATGGTCCCAGTGATTCCCAGTATGGTCCCAGTATGGTCCCAGTATGGTCCCAGTACAGTCCCTGTATGGCCCCAGTGATTCCCACTATGGCCCCAGTATGGTCCCAGTGATTCCCAGTATGGTCCCAGTATGGCCCCAGTGATTCCCAGTATGGCCCCAGTATGGTCCCAGTGATTCCCTGTACGGTCCCAGTATGGCCCCAGTGATTCCCGCTATGGTCCCACTATGGCCCCAGTTTGGTCCCAGTGATTCCCAGTACGGTCCCAGTATGGTCCCAGTGATTCCCAGTATGGTCCCAGTATGGTCCCAGTATGGTCCCAGTATGGTCCCAGTGATTCCCGCTATGGTCCCACTATGGCCCCAGTTTGGTCCCAGTGATTCCCAGTACGGTCCCAGTATGGTCCCAGTGATTCCCAGGATGGTCCCAGTATGGTCCCAGTGATTCCCAGTATGGCCCCAGTATGGTCCCAGTGATTCCCCGTATGGTCCCAGTATGGTCCCAATATGGTCCCAGTACGGTCCCTGTATGGCCCCAGTGATTCCCAGTACGGTCCCTGTATGGGCCCAATGATTCCCAGTAGGGTCCCAGTATGGCCCAGTGATTCCCGCTATAGTCCCAGTATGGTCCCAGTGATTCCCAGTATGGTCCCAGTATGGTCCCAGTGATTCCCAGTATGGCCCCAGTATGGTCCCAGTGATTCCCAGTACGGTCCCAGTATGGCCCCAGTGATTCCCATTTGGGTTCCAGAATGGCCCAGTGATTCCCACTACAGCCCCAGTATGGCCCCAGTGATTCCCAGTATGGCCCCAGTATGGTCCCAGTGATTCCCAGTACGGCCCCAGTATGGCCCCAGTGATTCCCGCTATGGTCCCAGTATGGCCCCAGTATGGCCCCAGTGAATCCCAGTACGGTCCCAGTATGGCCCCAGTGATTCCCGCTATGGTCCCAGTATGGTCCCAGTGATTCCCAGTATGGCCCCAGTATGGTCCCAGTGATTGCCAGTACAGTCCCAGTACGGCCCCAGTATGGTCCCAGTACGGTCCCTGTATGGCCCCAGTGATTCCCAGTATGGCCCCAGTGATTCCCAGTACGGTCCCAGTATGGCCACAGTCATTCCCAGTACGGTCCCAGTATGGCCCCAATGATTCCCAGTAGGGTCCCAGTATGGCCCAGTGGTTCCCAGTATGGTCCCAGTATGGTCCCAGTAATTCCCGCTGTGGTCCCACTATGGCCCCAGTTTGGTCCCAGGGATTCCCAGTACGGTCCCAGTATGGTCCCAGTGATTCCCAGTATGGCCCCAGTATGGTCCCAGTGATTCCCAGTACGGTCCTAGTATGGCCCTAGTGATCCCGGCTATGGTCCCAGTGATTCCCAGTTATTCCCAGTATGGTCCCAGTGATTCCCAGTATGGCCCCAGTGATTCCCAGTACGGTCCCAGTATGGTCCCAGTGATTCCCAGTATGGTCCCTGTATGGTCCCAGTGATTCCCAGTACGGTCCCAGTATGGCCCCAATGATTCCCATTTGGGTTCCAGAATGGCCCAGTGATTCCCACAATGGCCCCAGTATGGTCCCAGTGATTTCCAGTATGGCCCCAGTATGGTCCCAGTGATTCCGGCTATGGTCCCAGTATGGCCCCAGTGATTCCCGCTATGGTCCCACTATGGCCCCAGTTTGGTCCCAGTGATTCCCAGTACGGTCCCAGTATGGTCCCAGTGATTCCCAGGACGGTCCCAGTATGGTCCCAGTGATTCTCACTATGGCCCCAGTATGGTCCCAGTGATTCCCAGTATGGTCCCAGAATGGTCCCAGTATGGTCCCAGTACGGTCCCTGTATGGCCCCAGTGATTCCCACTATGGCCCCAGTATGGTCCCAGTGATTCCCAGTATGGTCCCAGTATGGCCCCAGTGATTCCCAGTATGGCCCCAGTATGGTCCCAGTGATTCCCAGTACGGTCCCAGTATGGCCCCAGTGATTCCCGCTATGGTCCCACTATGGCCCCAGTTTGGTCCCAGTGATTCCCAGTACGGTCCCAGTATGGTCCCAGTGATTCCCAGTATGGTCCCAGTATGGTCCCAGTATGGTCCCAGTATGGTCCCAGTGATTCCCGCTATGGTCCCACTATGGCCCCAGTTTGGTCCCAGTGATTCCCAGTACGGTCCCAGTATGGTCCCAGTGATTCCCAGGATGGTCCCAGTATGGTCCCAGTGATTCCCAGTATGGCCCCAGTATGGTCCCAGTGATTCCCAGTATGGTCCCAGTATGGTCCCAGTATGGTCCCAGTACGGTCCCTGTATGGCCCCAGTGATTCCCGCTATGGTCACAGTATGGCCCCAGTATGGCCCCAGTGATTCCCAGTACGGTCCCTCTATGGCCCCAGTGATTCCCAGTACGGTCCCAGTATGGTCCCAGTGATTCCCATTACGGTCCCAGTATGGCCCCAGTGATTCCCATTTGGGTTCCAGAATGGCCCAGTGATTCCCACTACAGCCCCAGTATGGCCCCAGTGATTCCCAGTATGGCCCCAATATGGTCCCAGTGATTCCCAGTACGGTCCCAGTATGGCCCCAGTGATTCCCGCTATGGTCCCACTATGGCCCCAGTATGGCCCCAGTGAATCCCAGTACAGTCCCAGTATGGCCCCAGTGATTCCCGCTATGGTCCCAGTATGGTCCCAGTGATTCCCAGTATGGCCCCAGTATGGTCCCAGTGATTGCCAGTACAGTCCCAGTACGGCCCCAGTATGGTCCCAGTACGGTCCCTGTATGGCCCCAGTGATTCCCAGTATGGCCCCAGTGATTCCCAGGACGGTCCCAGTATGGCCACAGTCATTCCCAGTACGGTCCCAGTATGGCCCCAATGATTCCCAGTAGGGTCCCAGTATGGCCCAGTGGTTCCCAGTATGGTCCCAGTATGGTCCCAGTAATTCCCGCTGTGGTCCCACTATGGCCCCAGTTTGGTCCCAGGGATTCCCAGGACGGTCCCAGTATGGTCCCAGTGATTCCCAGTATGGCCCCAGTATGGTCCCAGTGATTCCCAGTACGGTCCTAGTATGGCCCTAGTGATCCCGGCTATGGTCCCAGTGATTCCCAGTGATTCCCAGTATGGTCCCAGTGATTCCCAGTATGGCCCCAGTGATTCCCAGTACGGTCCCAGTATGGTCCCAGTGATTCCCAGTATGGTCCCTGTATGGTCCCATTGATTCCCAGTACGGTCCCAGTATGGCCCCAATGATTCCCATTTGGGTTCCAGAATGGCCCAGTGATTCCCACAATGGCCCCAGTATGGTCCCAGTGATTTCCAGTATGGCCCCAGTATGGCCCCAGTGATTCCCGCTATGGTCCCACTATGGCCCCAGTTTGGTCCCAGTGACTCCCAGTACGGTCCCAGTATGGTCCCAGTGATTCCCAGGACGGTCCCAGTATGGTCCCAGTGATTCCCACTATGGCCCCAGTATGGTCCCAGTGATTCCCAGTATGGTCCCAGAATGGTCCCAGTATGGTCCCAGTACGGTCCCTGTATGGCCCCAGTGATTCCCACTATGGCCCCAGTATGGTCCCAGTGATTCCCAGTATGGTCCCAGTATGGCCCCAGTGATTCCCAGTATGGCCCCAGTATGGTCCCAGTGATTCCCAGTACGGTCCCAGTATGGCCCCAGTGATTCCCGCTATGGTCCCACTATGGCCCCAGTTTGGTCCCAGTGATTCCCAGTACGGTCCCAGTATGGTCCCAGTATGGTCCCAGTACGGTCCCTGTATGGCCCCAGTGATTCCCAGTATGGTCCCAGTGATTCCCGGTATGGTCCCAGTATTGCCCCAGTTTGGTCCCAGTGATTCCCAGTACGGTCCCAGTATGGTCCCAGTGATTCCCAGGATGGTCCCAGTATGGTCCCAGTGATTCCCAGTATGGCCCCAGTATGGTCCCAGTGATTCCCAGTATGGTCCCAGTATGGTCCCAGTATGGTCCCAGTACGGTCCCTGTATGGCCCCAGTGATTCCCGCTATGGTCACAGTATGGCCCCAGTATGGCCCCAGTGATTCCCAGTACGGTCCCTCTATGGCCCCAATGATTCCCAGTAGGGTCCCAGTATGGCGCAGTGATTCCCGCTATAGTCCCAGTATGGTCCCAGTGATTCCCAGTATGGTCCCAGTATGGCCCCAGTGATTCCCAGTACGGTCCCAGTATGGTCCCAGTGATTCCCAGTACGGTCCCAGTATGGCCCCAGTGATTCCCATTTGGGTTCCAGAATGGCCCAGTGATTCCCACTACAGCCCCAGTATGGCCCCAGTGATTCCCAGTATGGCCCCAATATGGTCCCAGTGATTCCCAGTACGGTCCCAGTATGGCCCCAGTGATTCCCGCTATGGTCCCAGTATGGCCCCAGTATGGCCCCAGTGAATCCCAGTACAGTCCCAGTATGGCCCCAGTGATTCCCGCTATGGTCCCAGTATGGTCCCAGTGATTCCCAGTATGGCCCCAGTATGGTCCCAGTGATTGCCAGTACAGTCCCAGTACGGCCCCAGTATGGTCCCAGTACGGTCCCTGTATGGCCCCAGTGATTCCCAGTATGGCCCCAGTGATTCCCAGTACGGTCCCAGTATGGCCCCAGTCATTCCCAGTACGGTCCCAGTATGGCCCCAATGATTCCCAGTAGGGTCCCAGTATGGCCCAGTGATTCCCGCTATGGTCCCACAATGGTCCCAGTGGTTCCCAGTATGGTCCCAGTATGGTCCCAGTAATTCCCGCTGTGGTCCCACTATGGCTCCAGTTTGGTCCCAGGGATTCCCAGGACGGTCCCAGTATGGTCCCAGTGATTCCCAGTATGGCCCCAGTATGGTCCCAGTGATTCCCAGTACGGTCCTAGTATGGCCCTAGTGATCCCGGCTATGGTCCCAGTATGGTCCCAGTGATTCCCAGTATGGTCCCAGTGATTCCCAGTATGGTCCCAGTGATTCCCAGTACGGTCCCAGTATGGTCCCAGTGATTCCCAGTATGGTCCCTGTATGGTCCCAGTGATTCCCAGTACGGTCCCAGTATGACCCCAATGATTCCCATTTGGGTTCAAGTATGGCCCAGTGATTCCCACAATGGCCCCAGTATGGTCCCAGTGATTCCCAGTATGGCCCCAGTATGGTCCCAGTGATTCCGGCTATGGTCCCACTATGGCCCCAGTTTGGTCCCAGTGATTCCCAGTACGGTCCCAGTATGGTCCCAGTGATTCCCAGGACGGTCCCAGTATGGTCCCAGTATGGTCCCAGTACGGTCCCTGTATGGCCGCAGTGATTCCCAGTATGGTCCCAGTATGGCCCCAATGATTCCCATTTGGGTTCCAGAATGGCCCAGTGATTCCCACAATGGCCCCAGTATGGTCCCAGTGATTTCCAGTATGGCCCCAGTATGGTCCCAGTGATTCCGGCTATGGTCCCAGTATGGCCCCAGTGATTCCCGCTATGGTCCCACTATGGCCCCAGTTTGGTCCCAGTGATTCCCAGTACGGTCCCAGTATGGTCCCAGTGATTCCCAGGACGGTCCCAGTATGGTCCCAGTGATTCCCACTATGGCCCCAGTATGGTCCCAGTGATTCCCAGTATGGTCCCAGTATGGTCCCAGTATGGTCCCAGTACGGTCCCTGTATGGCCCCAGTGATTCCCACTATGGCCCCAGTATGGTCCCAGTGATTCCCAGTATGGTCCCAGTATGGCCCCAGTGATTCCCAGTATGGCCCCAGTATGGTCCCAGTGATTCCCAGTACGGTCCCAGTATGGCCCCAGTGATTCCTGCTATGGTCCCACTATGGCCCCAGTTTGGTCCCAGTGATTCCCAGTACGGTCCCAGTATGGTCCCAGTGATTCCCAGTATGGTCCCAGTATGGTCCCAGTATGGTCCCAGTATGGTCCCAGTGATTCCCGCTATGGTCCCACTATGGCCCCAGTTTGGTCCCAGTGATTCCCAGTACGGTCCCAGTATGGTCCCAGTGATTCCCAGGATGGTCCCAGTATGGTCCCAGTGATTCCCAGTATGGCCCCAGTATGGTCCCAGTGATTCCCCGTATGGTCCCAGTATGGTCCCAATATGGTCCCAGTACGGTCCCTGTATGGTCCCAGTGATTCCCAGTACGGTCCCTGTATGGCCCCAATGATTCCCAATAGGGTCCCAGTATGGCCCAGTGATTCCCAGTACGGTCCCAGTATGGCCCCAGTGATTCCCATTTGGGTTCCAGAATGGCCCAGTGATTCCCACTACAGCCCCAGTATGGCCCCAGTGATTCCCAGTTTGGCCCCAGTATGGTCCCAGTGATTCCCAGTACGGTCCCAGTATGGCCCCAGTGATTCCCGCTATGGTCCCAGTATGGCCCCAGTATGGCCCCAGTGAATCCCAGTACGGTCCCACTATGGCCCCAGTGATTCCCGCTATGGTCCCAGTATGGTCCCAGTGATTCCCAGTATGGCCCCAGTATGGTCCCAGTGATTGCCAGTACAGTCCCAGTACGGCCCCAGTATGGTCCCAGTACGGTCCCTGTATGGCCCCAGTGATTCCCAGTATGGCCCCAGTGATTCCCAGTACGGTCCCAGTATGGCCCCAGTCATTCCCAGTACGGTCCCAGTATGGCCCCCATGATTCCCAGTAGGGTCCCAGTATGGCCCAGTGGTTCCCAGTATGGTCCCAGTATGGTCCCAGTAATTCCCGCTGTGGTCCCACTATGGCCCCAGTTTGGTCCCAGGTATTCCCAGGACGGTCCCAGTATGGTCCCAGTGATTCCCAGTATGGCCCCAGTATGGTCCCAGTGATTCCCAGGACGGTCCCAGTATGGTCCCAGTGATTCCCAGTATGGCCCCAGTAGGGTCCCAGTGATTCCCAGTACGGTCCCAGTGATTCCCAGTACGGTCCCAGTATGGCCCCAGTGATTCCCATTTGGGTTCCAGAATGGCCCAGTTTTTCCCACTATGGCCCCAGTATGGCCCCAGTGATTCCCAGTATGGCCCCAGTAGGGTCCCAGTGATTCCCAGTACGGTCCCAGTGATTCCCAGTACGGTCCCAGTATGGCCCCAGTGATTCCCATTTGGGTTCCAGAATGGCCCAGTTTTTCCCACTATGGCCCCAGTATGGCCCCAGTGATTCCCTGTATGGTCCCAGTATGGTCCCAGTGATTCCCAGTACGGTCCCAGTATGGCCCCAGTGATTCCCGCTATGGTCACAGTATGGCCCCGGTATGGCCCCAGTGATTCCCAGTACGGTCCCAGTATGGCCCCAGTGATTCCCGCTATGGTCCCAGTATGGTCCCAGTGATACCCAGTATGGTCCCAGTATGGCCCCAGTGATTCCCAGTATGGCCCCAGTATGGTCCCAGTGATTCCCAGTACGGTCCCAGTATGGTCCGAGTGATTCCCGCTGTGGTCCCCGTATGGCCCCAGTATGGTCCCAGTGATTCCCAGTATGGCCCCAGTATGGTCCCAGTGATTCCGGCTATGGTCACAGTATGGCCCCAGTGATTCCCAGTACGGTCCCAGTATGGTCCAAGTATGGTCCCAGTACGGTCCCTGTGTGGCCCCAGTGATTCCCGCTATGGTCCCAGTATGGTCCCAGTGATTCCCGGTATGGTCCCAGTATGGCCCCAGTGATTCCCGCTATGGTCCCACTATGGCCCCAGTTTGGTCCCAGTGATTCCCAGTACGGTCCCAGTATGGTCCCAGTGATTCCCAGGACGGTCCCAGTATGGTCCCAGTGATTCCCAGTATGGCCCCAGTATGGTCCCAGTGATTCCCAGTATGGTCCCAGTATGGTCCCAGTATGGTCCCAGTATGGTCCCTGTATGGCCCCAGTGATTCCCGGTAGGGTACCTGTGATTCCCAGTACGGTCCCAGTATGGCCCCAGTGATTCCCAGTATGCTCCCAGTGATTCCCGGTATGGTCCCAGTATGGCCCCAGTGATTCCCAGTACGGTCCCTGTATGGCCCCAGTGATTCCCAGTAGGGTCCCTGTATGGCCCAGTGATTCCCGCTATGGTCCCACAATGGTCCCAGTGATTCCCAGTATGGTCCCAGTATGGTCCCAGTGATTCCCGCTATGGTCCCACTATGGCCCCAGTTTGGTCCCAGTGATTCCCAGTACGGTCCCAGTATGGTCCCAGTGATTCCCAGGATGGTCCCAGTATGGTCCCAGTGATTCCCAGTATGGCCCCAGTATGGTCCCAGTGATTCCCCGTATGGTCCCAGTATGGTCCCAATATGGTCCCAGTACGGTCCCTGTATGGCCCCAGTGATTCCCAGTACGGTCCCTGTATGGCCCCAATGATTCCCAGTAGGGTCCCAGTATGGCCCAGTGATTCCCGCTATAGTCCCAGTATGGTCCCAGTGATTCCCAGTATGGTCCCAGTATGGCCCCAGTGATTCCCAGTATGGCCCCAGTATGGTCCCAGTGATTCCCAGTACGGTCCCAGTATGGCCCCAGTGATTCCCATTTGGGTTCCAGAATGGCCCAGTGATTCCCACTACAGCCCCAGTATGGCCCCAGTGATTCCCAGTATGGCCCCAGTATGGTCCCAGTGATTCCCAGTACGGCCCCAGTATGGCCCCAGTGATTCCCGCTATGGTCCCAGTATGGCCCCAGTATGGCCCCAGTGAATCCCAGTACGGTCCCAGTATGGCCCCAGTGATTCCCGCTATGGTCCCAGTATTGTCCCAGTGATTCCCAGTATGGCCCCAGTATGGTCCCAGTGATTGCCAGTACAGTCCCAGTACGGCCACAGTATGGTCCCAGTACGGTCCCTGTATGGCCCCAGTGATTCCCAGTATGGCCCCAGTGATTCCCAGTACGGTCCCAGTATGGCCACAGTCATTCCCAGTACGGTCCTAGTATGGCCCCAATGATTCCCAGTAGGGTCCCAGTATGGCCCAGTGGTTCCCAGTATGGTCCCAGTATGGTCCCAGTAATTACCGCTGTGGTCCCACTATGGCCCCAGTTTGGTCCCAGGGATTCCCAGGACGGTCCCAGTATGGTCCCAGTGATTCCCAGTATGGCCCCAGTATGGTCCCAGTGATTCCCAGTACGGTCCTAGTATGGCCCTAGTGATCCCGGCTATGGTCCCAGTATGGTCCCAGTGATTCCCAGTATGGTCCCAGTGATTCCCAGTATGGTCCCAGTGATTCCCAGTACGGTCCCAGTATGGTCCCAGTGATTCCCAGTATGGTCCCTGTATGGTCCCAGTGATTCCCAGTACGGTCCCAGTATGACCCCAATGATTCCCATTTGGGTTCAAGTATGGCCCAGTGATTCCCACAATGGCCCCAGTATGGTCCCAGTGATTCCCAGTATGGCCCCAGTATGGTCCCAGTGATTCCGGCTATGGTCCCACTATGGCCCCAGTTTGGTCCCAGTGATTCCCAGTACGGTCCCAGTATGGTCCCAGTGATTCCCAGGACGGTCCCAGTATGGTCCCAGTATGGTCCCAGTACGGTCCCTGTATGGCCGCAGTGATTCCCAGTATGGTCCCAGTATGGCCCCAATGATTCCCATTTGGGTTCCAGAATGGCCCAGTGATTCCCACAATGGCCCCAGTATGGTCCCAGTGATTTCCAGTATGGCCCCAGTATGGTCCCAGTGATTCCGGCTATGGTCCCAGTATGGCCCCAGTGATTCCCGCTATGGTCCCACTATGGCCCCAGTTTGGTCCCAGTGATTCCCAGTACGGTCCCAGTATGGTCCCAGTGATTCCCAGGACGGTCCCAGTATGGTCCCAGTGATTCCCACTATGGCCCCAGTATGGTCCCAGTGATTCCCAGTATGGTCCCAGTATGGTCCCAGTATGGTCCCAGTACGGTCCCTGTATGGCCCCAGTGATTCCCACTATGGCCCCAGTATGGTCCCAGTGATTCCCAGTATGGTCCCAGTATGGCCCCAGTGATTCCCAGTATGGCCCCAGTATGGTCCCAGTGATTCCCAGTACGGTCCCAGTATGGCCCCAGTGATTCCTGCTATGGTCCCACTATGGCCCCAGTTTGGTCCCAGTGATTCCCAGTACGGTCCCAGTATGGTCCCAGTGATTCCCAGTATGGTCCCAGTATGGTCCCAGTATGGTCCCAGTATGGTCCCAGTGATTCCCGCTATGGTCCCACTATGGCCCCAGTTTGGTCCCAGTGATTCCCAGTACGGTCCCAGTATGGTCCCAGTGATTCCCAGGATGGTCCCAGTATGGTCCCAGTGATTCCCAGTATGGCCCCAGTATGGTCCCAGTGATTCCCCGTATGGTCCCAGTATGGTCCCAATATGGTCCCAGTACGGTCCCTGTATGGTCCCAGTGATTCCCAGTACGGTCCCTGTATGGCCCCAATGATTCCCAATAGGGTCCCAGTATGGCCCAGTGATTCCCAGTACGGTCCCAGTATGGCCCCAGTGATTCCCATTTGGGTTCCAGAATGGCCCAGTGATTCCCACTACAGCCCCAGTATGGCCCCAGTGATTCCCAGTTTGGCCCCAGTATGGTCCCAGTGATTCCCAGTACGGTCCCAGTATGGCCCCAGTGATTCCCGCTATGGTCCCAGTATGGCCCCAGTATGGCCCCAGTGAATCCCAGTACGGTCCCACTATGGCCCCAGTGATTCCCGCTATGGTCCCAGTATGGTCCCAGTGATTCCCAGTATGGCCCCAGTATGGTCCCAGTGATTGCCAGTACAGTCCCAGTACGGCCCCAGTATGGTCCCAGTACGGTCCCTGTATGGCCCCAGTGATTCCCAGTATGGCCCCAGTGATTCCCAGTACGGTCCCAGTATGGCCCCAGTCATTCCCAGTACGGTCCCAGTATGGCCCCCATGATTCCCAGTAGGGTCCCAGTATGGCCCAGTGGTTCCCAGTATGGTCCCAGTATGGTCCCAGTAATTCCCGCTGTGGTCCCACTATGGCCCCAGTTTGGTCCCAGGTATTCCCAGGACGGTCCCAGTATGGTCCCAGTGATTCCCAGTATGGCCCCAGTATGGTCCCAGTGATTCCCAGGACGGTCCCAGTATGGTCCCAGTGATTCCCAGTATGGCCCCAGTAGGGTCCCAGTGATTCCCAGTACGGTCCCAGTGATTCCCAGTACGGTCCCAGTATGGCCCCAGTGATTCCCATTTGGGTTCCAGAATGGCCCAGTTTTTCCCACTATGGCCCCAGTATGGCCCCAGTGATTCCCAGTATGGCCCCAGTAGGGTCCCAGTGATTCCCAGTACGGTCCCAGTGATTCCCAGTACGGTCCCAGTATGGCCCCAGTGATTCCCATTTGGGTTCCAGAATGGCCCAGTTTTTCCCACTATGGCCCCAGTATGGCCCCAGTGATTCCCTGTATGGTCCCAGTATGGTCCCAGTGATTCCCAGTACGGTCCCAGTATGGCCCCAGTGATTCCCGCTATGGTCACAGTATGGCCCCGGTATGGCCCCAGTGATTCCCAGTACGGTCCCAGTATGGCCCCAGTGATTCCCGCTATGGTCCCAGTATGGTCCCAGTGATACCCAGTATGGTCCCAGTATGGCCCCAGTGATTCCCAGTATGGCCCCAGTATGGTCCCAGTGATTCCCAGTACGGTCCCAGTATGGTCCGAGTGATTCCCGCTGTGGTCCCCGTATGGCCCCAGTATGGTCCCAGTGATTCCCAGTATGGCCCCAGTATGGTCCCAGTGATTCCGGCTATGGTCACAGTATGGCCCCAGTGATTCCCAGTACGGTCCCAGTATGGTCCAAGTATGGTCCCAGTACGGTCCCTGTGTGGCCCCAGTGATTCCCGCTATGGTCCCAGTATGGTCCCAGTGATTCCCGGTATGGTCCCAGTATGGCCCCAGTGATTCCCGCTATGGTCCCACTATGGCCCCAGTTTGGTCCCAGTGATTCCCAGTACGGTCCCAGTATGGTCCCAGTGATTCCCAGGACGGTCCCAGTATGGTCCCAGTGATTCCCAGTATGGCCCCAGTATGGTCCCAGTGATTCCCAGTATGGTCCCAGTATGGTCCCAGTATGGTCCCAGTATGGTCCCTGTATGGCCCCAGTGATTCCCGGTAGGGTACCTGTGATTCCCAGTACGGTCCCAGTATGGCCCCAGTGATTCCCAGTATGCTCCCAGTGATTCCCGGTATGGTCCCAGTATGGCCCCAGTGATTCCCAGTACGGTCCCTGTATGGCCCCAGTGATTCCCAGTAGGGTCCCTGTATGGCCCAGTGATTCCCGCTATGGTCCCACAATGGTCCCAGTGATTCCCAGTATGGTCCCAGTATGGTCCCAGTGATTCCCGCTATGGTCCCACTATGGCCCCAGTTTGGTCCCAGTGATTCCCAGTACGGTCCCAGTATGGTCCCAGTGATTCCCAGGATGGTCCCAGTATGGTCCCAGTGATTCCCAGTATGGCCCCAGTATGGTCCCAGTGATTCCCCGTATGGTCCCAGTATGGTCCCAATATGGTCCCAGTACGGTCCCTGTATGGCCCCAGTGATTCCCAGTACGGTCCCTGTATGGCCCCAATGATTCCCAGTAGGGTCCCAGTATGGCCCAGTGATTCCCGCTATAGTCCCAGTATGGTCCCAGTGATTCCCAGTATGGTCCCAGTATGGCCCCAGTGATTCCCAGTATGGCCCCAGTATGGTCCCAGTGATTCCCAGTACGGTCCCAGTATGGCCCCAGTGATTCCCATTTGGGTTCCAGAATGGCCCAGTGATTCCCACTACAGCCCCAGTATGGCCCCAGTGATTCCCAGTATGGCCCCAGTATGGTCCCAGTGATTCCCAGTACGGCCCCAGTATGGCCCCAGTGATTCCCGCTATGGTCCCAGTATGGCCCCAGTATGGCCCCAGTGAATCCCAGTACGGTCCCAGTATGGCCCCAGTGATTCCCGCTATGGTCCCAGTATTGTCCCAGTGATTCCCAGTATGGCCCCAGTATGGTCCCAGTGATTGCCAGTACAGTCCCAGTACGGCCACAGTATGGTCCCAGTACGGTCCCTGTATGGCCCCAGTGATTCCCAGTATGGCCCCAGTGATTCCCAGTACGGTCCCAGTATGGCCACAGTCATTCCCAGTACGGTCCTAGTATGGCCCCAATGATTCCCAGTAGGGTCCCAGTATGGCCCAGTGGTTCCCAGTATGGTCCCAGTATGGTCCCAGTAATTACCGCTGTGGTCCCACTATGGCCCCAGTTTGGTCCCAGGGATTCCCAGGACGGTCCCAGTATGGTCCCAGTGATTCCCAGTATGGCCCCAGTATGGTCCCAGTGATTCCCAGTACGGTCCCAGTATGGCCCCAGTGATTCCCAGTACGGTCCCAGTATGGCCCCAGTGATTCCCAGTACGGTCCCAGTATGACCCCAGTGATTCCCAGTAGGGTCCCACTATGGCCCCAGTATGGCCCCAGTGACTCCCAGGACGGTCCCAGTATGGCCCCAGTGATTCCCACTATGGTCCCAGTATGGTCCCAGTGATTCCCAGTATGGTCCCAGTATGGTCCCAGTACGGTCCCTGTATGGCCCCAGTGATTCCCAGTATGGTCCCCGTGATTCCCAGTATAGTGCCAGTATGGCCCCAGTATGGCGCCAGTGATTCCCAGTACGGTCCCAGTATGGTCCCAGTGATTCCCAATACGGTCCCAGTATGGCCCCAGTGATTCCCGCTATGGTCCCAGTATGGTCCCAGTATGGTCCCAGTGATTCCCAGTACAGTCCCAGTATGGTCCCAGTGATACCCAGTACGGTCCCAGTATGGCCCCAATAATTCCCAGTATGGCCCCAGTATGGCCCCAGTGATTCCCACTATGGTCCCAGTATGGCCCCAGTATGGCCCCAGTGATTCCAAGTACGGTCCCAGTATGGTCCCCGTGATTCCCAGTACGGTCCCAGTACAGTCCCAGTGATTCCCGCTATGGTCACAGTATGGCCCCAGTTTGGTCCCAGTGATTCCCAGTACGGTCCCAGTATGGTCCCAGTGATTCCCGCTGTGGTCCCCATATGGTCCCAATATGGCCCCAGTGATTCCCAGTACGGTCCCAGTAAGGTCCCAGTATGGTCCCAGTACGGTGCCTGTATGGCCCCAGTGATTCCCAGTATGGTCCCAGTGATTCCCAGTACGGTCCCAGTATGGCCCCAGTGATTCCCAGTACGGTCCCAGTATGGCCCCAATGATTCCCAGTAGGGTCCCAGTATGGCCCAGTGATTCCCGCTATGGTCCCAGTATGGTCCCAGTGATTCCCAGTATGGTCCCAGTATGGTCCCAGTGATTCCCGCTATGGTCCCACTGTGGCCCCAGTATGGTCCCAGTGATTCCTAGTACAGTCCCAGTATGGTCCCAGTGATTCCCAGGACGGTCCCAGTATGGTCCCAGTGATTCCCAGTATGGCCCCAGTAGGGTCCCAGTGATTCCCAGTACGGTCCCAGTGATTCCCAGTACGGTCCCAGTATGGCCCCAGTGATTCCCATTTGGGTTCCAGAATGGCCCAGTTTTTCCCACTATGGCCCCAGTATAGCCCCAGTGATTCCCATCATGGCCCCTGTATGGCCCCAGTGATTCCCTGTATGGTCCCAGTATGGTCCCAGTGATTCCCAGTACGGTCCCAGTATGGCCCCAGTGATTCCCGCTATGGTCACAGTATGGCCCCAGTATGGCCCCAGTGATTCCCAGTACGGTCCCAGTATGGCCCCAGTGATTCCCGCTATGGTCCCAGTATGGTCCCAGAGATACCCAGTATGCTCCCAGTATGGCCCCAGTGATTCCTGCTATGGTCCCAGTATGGTCCCAGTGATTCCCAGTACGGTCCCAGTATGGTCCGAGTGATTCCCGCTGTGGTCCCCGTATGGCCCCAGTATGGTCCCAGTGATTCCCAGTACGGTCCCAGTATGGTCCAAGTATGGTCCCAGTACGGTCCCTGTGTGGCCCCAGTGATTCCCGCTATGGTCCCAGTATGGTCCCAGTGATTCCCGGTATGGTCCCAGTATGGCCCCAGTGATTCCCGCTATGGTCCCACTATGGCCCCAGTTTGGTCCCAGTGATTCCCAGTACGGTCCCAGTATGGTCCCAGTGATTCCCAGGACGGTCCCAGTATGGTCCCAGTGATTCCCAGTATGGCCCCAGTATGGTCCCAGTATGGTCCCAGTATGGTCCCAGTATGGTCCCAGTATGGTCCCAGTATGGTCCCTGTATGGCCCCAGTGATTCCCGGTAGGGTACCTGTGATTCCCAGTACGGTCCCAGTATGGCCCCAGTGATTCCCAGTATGCTCCCAGTGATTCCCGGTATGGTCCCAGTATGGCCCCAGTGATTCCCAGTAGGGTCCCAGTATGGCCCAGTGATTCCCGCTATGGTCCCACAATGGTCCCAGTGATTCCCAGTATGGTCCCAGTATGGTCCCAGTGATTCCCGCTATGGTCCCACTATGGCCCCAGTTTGGTCCCAGTGATTCCCAGTACGGTCCCAGTATGGTCCCAGTGATTCCCAGGATGGTCCCAGTATGGTCCCAGTGATTCCCAGTATGGCCCCAGTATGGTCCCAGTGATTCCCCGTATGGTCCCAGTATGGTCCCAATATGGTCCCAGTACGGTCCCTGTATGGCCCCAGTGATTCCCAGTACGGTCCCTGTATGGCCCCAATGATTCCCAGTAGGGTCCCAGTATGGCCCAGTGATTCCCAGTACGGTCCCAGTATGGCCCCAGTGATTCCCATTTGGGTTCCAGAATGGCCCAGTGATTCCCACTACAGCCCCAGTATGGTCCCAGTGATTCCCAGTATGGCCCCAGTATGGTCCCAGTGATTCCCAGTACGGTCCCAGTATGGCCCCAGTGATTCCCGCTATGGTCCCAGTATGGCCCCAGTATGGCCCCAGTGAATCCCAGTACGGTCCCAGTATGGCCCCAGTGATTCCCGCTATGGTCCCAGTATGGTCCCAGTGATTCCCAGTATGGCCCCAGTATGGTCCCAGTGATTGCCAGTACAGTCCCAGTACGGTCCCAGTATGGTCCCAGTACGGTCCCTGTATGGCCCCAGTGATTCCCAGTATGGCCCCAGTGATTCCCAGTACGGTCCCAGTATGGCCACAGTCATTCCCAGTACGGTCCCAGTATGGCCCCAATGATTCCCAGTAGGGTCCCAGTATGGCCCAGTGGTTCCCAGTATGGTCCCAGTATGGTCCCAGTAATTCCCGCTGTGGTCCCACTATGGCCCCAGTTTGGTCCCAGGGATTCCCAGGACGGTCCCAGTATGGTCCCAGTGATTCCCAGTATGGCCCCAGTATGGTCCCAGTGATTCCCAGTACGGTCCTAGTATGGCCCTAGTGATCCCGGCTATGGTCCCAGTGATTCCCAGTGATTCCCAGTATGGTCCCAGTGATTCCCAGTATGGCCCCAGTGATTCCCAGTACGGTCCCAGTATGGTCCCAGTGATTCCCAGTATGGTCCCTGTATGGTCCCAGTGATTCCCAGCACGGTCCCAGTATGGCCCCAATGATTCCCATTTGGGTTCCAGAATGGCCCAGTGATTCCCACAATGGCCCCAGTATGGTCCCAGTGATTTCCAGTATGGCCCCAGTATGGTCCCAGTGATTCCGGCTATGGTCCCAGTATGGCCCCAGTGATTCCCGCTATGGTCCCACTATGGCCCCAGTTTGGTCCCAGTGATTCCCAGTACGGTCCCAGTATGGTCCCAGTGATTCCCAGGACGGTCCCAGTATGGTCCCAGTGATTCCCACTATGGCCCCAGTATGGTCCCAGTGATTCCCAGTATGGTCCCAGTATGGTCCCAGTATGGTCCCAGTACAGTCCCTGTATGGCCCCAGTGATTCCCACTATGGCCCCAGTATGGTCCCAGTGATTCCCAGTATGGTCCCAGTATGGCCCCAGTGATTCCCAGTATGGCCCCAGTATGGTCCCAGTGATTCCCTGTACGGTCCCAGTATGGCCCCAGTGATTCCCGCTATGGTCCCACTATGGCCCCAGTTTGGTCCCAGTGATTCCCAGTACGGTCCCAGTATGGTCCCAGTGATTCCCAGTATGGTCCCAGTATGGTCCCAGTATGGTCCCAGTATGGTCCCAGTGATTCCCGCTATGGTCCCACTATGGCCCCAGTTTGGTCCCAGTGATTCCCAGTACGGTCCCAGTATGGTCCCAGTGATTCCCAGGATGGTCCCAGTATGGTCCCAGTGATTCCCAGTATGGCCCCAGTATGGTCCCAGTGATTCCCCGTATGGTCCCAGTATGGTCCCAATATGGTCCCAGTACGGTCCCTGTATGGCCCCAGTGATTCCCAGTACGGTCCCTGTATGGGCCCAATGATTCCCAGTAGGGTCCCAGTATGGCCCAGTGATTCCCGCTATAGTCCCAGTATGGTCCCAGTGATTCCCAGTATGGTCCCAGTATGGTCCCAGTGATTCCCAGTATGGCCCCAGTATGGTCCCAGTGATTCCCAGTACGGTCCCAGTATGGCCCCAGTGATTCCCATTTGGGTTCCAGAATGGCCCAGTGATTCCCACTACAGCCCCAGTATGGCCCCAGTGATTCCCAGTATGGCCCCAGTATGGTCCCAGTGATTCCCAGTACGGCCCCAGTATGGCCCCAGTGATTCCCGCTATGGTCCCAGTATGGCCCCAGTATGGCCCCAGTGAATCCCAGTACGGTCCCAGTATGGCCCCAGTGATTCCCGCTATGGTCCCAGTATGGTCCCAGTGATTCCCAGTATGGCCCCAGTATGGTCCCAGTGATTGCCAGTACAGTCCCAGTACGGCCCCAGTATGGTCCCAGTACGGTCCCTGTATGGCCCCAGTGATTCCCAGTATGGCCCCAGTGATTCCCAGTACGGTCCCAGTATGGCCACAGTCATTCCCAGTACGGTCCCAGTATGGCCCCAATGATTCCCAGTAGGGTCCCAGTATGGCCCAGTGGTTCCCAGTATGGTCCCAGTATGGTCCCAGTAATTCCCGCTGTGGTCCCACTATGGCCCCAGTTTGGTCCCAGGGATTCCCAGTACGGTCCCAGTATGGTCCCAGTGATTCCCAGTATGGCCCCAGTATGGTCCCAGTGATTCCCAGTACGGTCCTAGTATGGCCCTAGTGATCCCGGCTATGGTCCCAGTGATTCCCAGTTATTCCCAGTATGGTCCCAGTGATTCCCAGTATGGCCCCAGTGATTCCCAGTACGGTCCCAGTATGGTCCCAGTGATTCCCAGTATGGTCCCTGTATGGTCCCAGTGATTCCCAGTACGGTCCCAGTATGGCCCCAATGATTCCCATTTGGGTTCCAGAATGGCCCAGTGATTCCCACAATGGCCCCAGTATGGTCCCAGTGATTTCCAGTATGGCCCCAGTATGGTCCCAGTGATTCCGGCTATGGTCCCAGTATGGCCCCAGTGATTCCCGCTATGGTCCCACTATGGCCCCAGTTTGGTCCCAGTGATTCCCAGTACGGTCCCAGTATGGTCCCAGTGATTCCCAGGACGGTCCCAGTATGGTCCCAGTGATTCTCACTATGGCCCCAGTATGGTCCCAGTGATTCCCAGTATGGTCCCAGAATGGTCCCAGTATGGTCCCAGTACGGTCCCTGTATGGCCCCAGTGATTCCCACTATGGCCCCAGTATGGTCCCAGTGATTCCCAGTATGGTCCCAGTATGGCCCCAGTGATTCCCAGTATGGCCCCAGTATGGTCCCAGTGATTCCCAGTACGGTCCCAGTATGGCCCCAGTGATTCCCGCTATGGTCCCACTATGGCCCCAGTTTGGTCCCAGTGATTCCCAGTACGGTCCCAGTATGGTCCCAGTGATTCCCAGTATGGTCCCAGTATGGTCCCAGTATGGTCCCAGTATGGTCCCAGTGATTCCCGCTATGGTCCCACTATGGCCCCAGTTTGGTCCCAGTGATTCCCAGTACGGTCCCAGTATGGTCCCAGTGATTCCCAGGATGGTCCCAGTATGGTCCCAGTGATTCCCAGTATGGCCCCAGTATGGTCCCAGTGATTCCCAGTATGGTCCCAGTATGGTCCCAGTATGGTCCCAGTACGGTCCCTGTATGGCCCCAGTGATTCCCGCTATGGTCACAGTATGGCCCCAGTATGGCCCCAGTGATTCCCAGTACGGTCCCTCTATGGCCCCAGTGATTCCCAGTACGGTCCCAGTATGGTCCCAGTGATTCCCATTACGGTCCCAGTATGGCCCCAGTGATTCCCATTTGGGTTCCAGAATGGCCCAGTGATTCCCACTACAGCCCCAGTATGGCCCCAGTGATTCCCAGTATGGCCCCAATATGGTCCCAGTGATTCCCAGTACGGTCCCAGTATGGCCCCAGTGATTCCCGCTATGGTCCCACTATGGCCCCAGTATGGCCCCAGTGAATCCCAGTACAGTCCCAGTATGGCCCCAGTGATTCCCGCTATGGTCCCAGTATGGTCCCAGTGATTCCCAGTATGGCCCCAGTATGGTCCCAGTGATTGCCAGTACAGTCCCAGTACGGCCCCAGTATGGTCCCAGTACGGTCCCTGTATGGCCCCAGTGATTCCCAGTATGGCCCCAGTGATTCCCAGGACGGTCCCAGTATGGCCACAGTCATTCCCAGTACGGTCCCAGTATGGCCCCAATGATTCCCAGTAGGGTCCCAGTATGGCCCAGTGGTTCCCAGTATGGTCCCAGTATGGTCCCAGTAATTCCCGCTGTGGTCCCACTATGGCCCCAGTTTGGTCCCAGGGATTCCCAGGACGGTCCCAGTATGGTCCCAGTGATTCCCAGTATGGCCCCAGTATGGTCCCAGTGATTCCCAGTACGGTCCTAGTATGGCCCTAGTGATCCCGGCTATGGTCCCAGTGATTCCCAGTGATTCCCAGTATGGTCCCAGTGATTCCCAGTATGGCCCCAGTGATTCCCAGTACGGTCCCAGTATGGTCCCAGTGATTCCCAGTATGGTCCCTGTATGGTCCCAGTGATTCCCAGTACGGTCCCAGTATGGCCCCAATGATTCCCATTTGGGTTCCAGAATGGCCCAGTGATTCCCACAATGGCCCCAGTATGGTCCCAGTGATTTCCAGTATGGCCCCAGTATGGCCCCAGTGATTCCCGCTATGGTCCCACTATGGCCCCAGTTTGGTCCCAGTGACTCCCAGTACGGTCCCAGTATGGTCCCAGTGATTCCCAGGACGGTCCCAGTATGGTCCCAGTGATTCCCACTATGGCCCCAGTATGGTCCCAGTGATTCCCAGTATGGTCCCAGAATGGTCCCAGTATGGTCCCAGTACGGTCCCTGTATGGCCCCAGTGATTCCCACTATGGCCCCAGTATGGTCCCAGTGATTCCCAGTATGGTCCCAGTATGGCCCCAGTGATTCCCAGTATGGCCCCAGTATGGTCCCAGTGATTCCCAGTACGGTCCCAGTATGGCCCCAGTGATTCCCGCTATGGTCCCACTATGGCCCCAGTTTGGTCCCAGTGATTCCCAGTACGGTCCCAGTATGGTCCCAGTATGGTCCCAGTACGGTCCCTGTATGGCCCCAGTGATTCCCAGTATGGTCCCAGTGATTCCCGGTATGGTCCCAGTATTGCCCCAGTTTGGTCCCAGTGATTCCCAGTACGGTCCCAGTATGGTCCCAGTGATTCCCAGGATGGTCCCAGTATGGTCCCAGTGATTCCCAGTATGGCCCCAGTATGGTCCCAGTGATTCCCAGTATGGTCCCAGTATGGTCCCAGTATGGTCCCAGTACGGTCCCTGTATGGCCCCAGTGATTCCCGCTATGGTCACAGTATGGCCCCAGTATGGCCCCAGTGATTCCCAGTACGGTCCCTCTATGGCCCCAATGATTCCCAGTAGGGTCCCAGTATGGCGCAGTGATTCCCGCTATAGTCCCAGTATGGTCCCAGTGATTCCCAGTATGGTCCCAGTATGGCCCCAGTGATTCCCAGTACGGTCCCAGTATGGTCCCAGTGATTCCCAGTACGGTCCCAGTATGGCCCCAGTGATTCCCATTTGGGTTCCAGAATGGCCCAGTGATTCCCACTACAGCCCCAGTATGGCCCCAGTGATTCCCAGTATGGCCCCAATATGGTCCCAGTGATTCCCAGTACGGTCCCAGTATGGCCCCAGTGATTCCCGCTATGGTCCCAGTATGGCCCCAGTATGGCCCCAGTGAATCCCAGTACAGTCCCAGTATGGCCCCAGTGATTCCCGCTATGGTCCCAGTATGGTCCCAGTGATTCCCAGTATGGCCCCAGTATGGTCCCAGTGATTGCCAGTACAGTCCCAGTACGGCCCCAGTATGGTCCCAGTACGGTCCCTGTATGGCCCCAGTGATTCCCAGTATGGCCCCAGTGATTCCCAGTACGGTCCCAGTATGGCCCCAGTCATTCCCAGTACGGTCCCAGTATGGCCCCAATGATTCCCAGTAGGGTCCCAGTATGGCCCAGTGATTCCCGCTATGGTCCCACAATGGTCCCAGTGGTTCCCAGTATGGTCCCAGTATGGTCCCAGTAATTCCCGCTGTGGTCCCACTATGGCTCCAGTTTGGTCCCAGGGATTCCCAGGACGGTCCCAGTATGGTCCCAGTGATTCCCAGTATGGCCCCAGTATGGTCCCAGTGATTCCCAGTACGGTCCTAGTATGGCCCTAGTGATCCCGGCTATGGTCCCAGTATGGTCCCAGTGATTCCCAGTATGGTCCCAGTGATTCCCAGTATGGCCCCAGTGATTCCCAGTACGGTCCCAGTATGGTCCCAGTGATTCCCAGTATGGTCCCTGTATGGTCCCAGTGATTCCCAGTACGGTCCCAGTATGACCCCAATGATTCCCATTTGGGTTCAAGTATGGCCCAGTGATTCCCACAATGGCCCCAGTATGGTCCCAGTGATTCCCAGTATGGCCCCAGTATGGTCCCAGTGATTCCGGCTATGGTCCCACTATGGCCCCAGTTTGGTCCCAGTGATTCCCAGTACGGTCCCAGTATGGTCCCAGTGATTCCCAGGACGGTCCCAGTATGGTCCCAGTATGGTCCCAGTACGGTCCCTGTATGGCCGCAGTGATTCCCAGTATGGCCCCAGTATGGTCCCAGTGATTCCCAGTACGGTCCCAGTATGGTCCCAGTGATTCCCAGGATGGTCCCAGTATGGTCCCAGTGATTCCCAGTATGGCCCCAGTATGGTCCCAGTGATTCCCAGTATGGTCCCAGTATGGTCCCAGTATGGTCCCAGTACGGTCCCTGTATGGCCCCAGTGATTCCCGCTATGGTCACAGTATGGCCCCAGTATGGCCCCAGTGATTCCCAGTACGGTCCCTCTATGGCCCCAATGATTCCCAGTAGGGTCCCAGTATGGCGCAGTGATTCCCGCTATAGTCCCAGTATGGTCCCAGTGATTCCCAGTATGGTCCCAGTATGGCCCCAGTGATTCCCAGTACGGTCCCAGTATGGTCCCAGTGATTCCCAGTACGGTCCCAGTATGGCCCCAGTGATTCCCATTTGGGTTCCAGAATGGCCCAGTGATTCCCACTACAGCCCCAGTATGGCCCCAGTGATTCCCAGTATGGCCCCAATATGGTCCCAGTGATTCCCAGTACGGTCCCAGTATGGCCCCAGTGATTCCCGCTATGGTCCCAGTATGGCCCCAGTATGGCCCCAGTGAATCCCAGTACAGTCCCAGTATGGCCCCAGTGATTCCCGCTATGGTCCCAGTATGGTCCCAGTGATTCCCAGTATGGCCCCAGTATGGTCCCAGTGATTGCCAGTACAGTCCCAGTACGGCCCCAGTATGGTCCCAGTACGGTCCCTGTATGGCCCCAGTGATTCCCAGTATGGCCCCAGTGATTCCCAGTACGGTCCCAGTATGGCCCCAGTCATTCCCAGTACGGTCCCAGTATGGCCCCAATGATTCCCAGTAGGGTCCCAGTATGGCCCAGTGATTCCCGCTATGGTCCCACAATGGTCCCAGTGGTTCCCAGTATGGTCCCAGTATGGTCCCAGTAATTCCCGCTGTGGTCCCACTATGGCCCCAGTTTGGTCCCAGGGATTCCCAGGACGGTCCCAGTATGGTCCCAGTGATTCCCAGTATGGCCCCAGTATGGTCCCAGTGATTCCCAGTACGGTCCTAGTATGGCCCTAGTGATCCCGGCTATGGTCCCAGTATGGTCCCAGTGATTCCCAGTATGGTCCCAGTGATTCCCAGTATGGCCCCAGTGATTCCCAGTACGGTCCCAGTATGGTCCCAGTGATTCCCAGTATGGTCCCTGTATGGTCCCAGTGATTCCCAGTACGGTCCCAGTATGACCCCAATGATTCCCATTTGGGTTCAAGTATGGCCCAGTGATTCCCACAATGGCCCCAGTATGGTCCCAGTGATTCCCAGTATGGCCCCAGTATGGTCCCAGTGATTCCGGCTATGGTCCCACTATGGCCCCAGTTTGGTCCCAGTGATTCCCAGTACGGTCCCAGTATGGTCCCAGTGATTCCCAGGACGGTCCCAGTATGGTCCCAGTATGGTCCCAGTACGGTCCCTGTATGGCCGCAGTGATTCCCAGTATGGCCCCAGTATGGTCCCAGTGATTCCCAGTACGGTCCCAGTATGGCCCCAGTGATTCCCATTTGGGTTCCAGAATGGCCCAGTGATTCCCACTACAGCCCCAGTATGGCCCCAGTGATTCCCAGTATGGCCCCAGTATGGTCCCAGTGATTCCCAGTACGCTCCCAGTATGGCCCCAGCGATTCCCGCTATGGTCCCAGTATGGCCCCAGTATGGCCCCAGTGAATCCCAGTACGGTCCCAGTATGGCCCCAGTGATTCCCGCTATGGTCCCAGTATGGTCCCAGTGATTCCCAGTATGGTCCCAATATGGCCCCAGTATGGTCCCAGTGATTCCCAGTATGGCCCCAGTATGGTCCCAGTGATTGCCGGTACAGTCCCAGTATGGCCCCAGTATGGTCCCAGTACGGTCCCTGTATGGCCCCAGTGATTCCCAGTATGGTCCCAGTGATTCCCAGTACGGTCCCAGTATGGCCCCAGTCATTCCCAATACGGTCCCAGTATGGCCCCAATGATTCCCAGTAGGGTCCCAGTATGGCCCAGTGATTCCCGCTGTGGTCCCACAATGGTCCCAGTGATTCCCGCTCTGTTCCCACAATGGCCCCAGTTTGGTACCAGTGATTCCCCGGACGGTCCCAGTATGGTCCCAGTGATTCCCAGTATGGCCCCAGTATGGTCCCAGTGATTCCCAGGACGGTCCTAGTATGGCCCCAGTGATCCCGGCTATGGTCCCAGTATGGTCCCAGTGATTCCCAGTATGGTCCCAGTGATTCCCAGTATGGCCCCAGTGATTCCCAGTATGGTCCCAGTGATTCCCAGTACGGTCCCAGTATGGTCCCAGTGATTCCCAGTACGGTCCCTGTATGGTCCCAGTTATTCCCAGTACGGTCCCAGTATGGCCCCAATGATTCCCATTTGGGTTCCAGTATGGCCCAGTGATTCCCACAATGGCCCCAGTATGGTCCCAGTGATTCCCAGTATGGTCCCAGTATGGTCCCAGTGATTCCCAGTATGGTCCCAGTATGGTCCCAGTGATTCCCGCTATGGTACCACTATGGCCCCAGTATGGTCCCAGTGATTCCCAGTACGGTCCCAGTGTGGTCCCAGTGATTCCCAGTATGGCCCCAGTATGCTCCCAGTGATTCCCAGTACGGTCCCAGTATGGCCCCAGTGATTCCCGCTATGGCCCCACTATGGTCTCAGCGATTCCCAGTATGGTCCCAGTATGGCCCCAGTGATTCCCAGTACGGTCCCAGTATGGTCCCAGTGATGCCCAGTATGGTCCCAGTATGCCCCAGTGATTCCCCGTATGGTCCCAGTATGGTCCCAGTATGGCCCCAGTGATTCCCAGTATGGTCCCAGTGATTCCCAGTACGGTCCCAGTATGGCCCCAGTGATTCCCACTTTGGTCCCACAGTGGTCCCAGTGATTCCCGCTATGGTCCCACTATGGCCCCAGTATGGTCCCAGTGATTCCCAGTATGGTCCCAGTATGGCCCCAGTGATTCCCAGTACGGTCCCAGTATGGCCCCAGTGATTCGCATTTGGGTTCCAATATGGCCCAGTGATTCCCACTACAGCCCCAGTATGGCCCCAGTGATTCCCAGTATGGCCCCAGTATGGTCCAAGTGATTCCCACTATGGCCCCAGTATGGCCCCAGTGATTCCCAGTACGGTCCCAGTATGGTCCCAGTATGGTCCCAGTACGGTCCCTGTATGGCCCCAGTGATTCCCAGTATGGTCCCAGTGATTCCCGGTATGGTCCCAGTATTGCCCCAGTGATTCCCAGTATCATCCCAGTATGGTCCCAGTGATTCCCAGTACGGTCCCAGTATGGCCACAGTGATTCCCGCTATGGTCCCAGTATGATCACAGTGATTCCCACTATGGTCCCAGTATGGTCCCAGTGATGACCGCTATGGTCCCACTGTGGCCCCAGTATGGTCCCAGTGATTCCCAGTATGGTCCCAGTATGGTCCCAGTGATTCCCAGTACGGTCCCAGTATGGTCCCAGTGATTCCCAGTACGGTCCCTCTATGGTCCCAGTGATTCCCAGTATGGCCCCAGTATGGTCCCAGTGATTGCCAGTACAGTCCCAGTATGGTCCCTGTATGGTCCCAGTACGGTCTCTGTATGGCCCCAGTGATTCCCAGTATGGTCCCAGTGATTCCCAGTACGGTCCCAGTATGGTCCCAGTGATTCCCGCTATGGTCCCACTAAATCCCCAGTATGGTCCCAGTGATTCCCGCTATGGTCCCAGTATGGTCCCAGTGATTCCCAGTACGGTCCCAGTATGGTCTCAGTGATTCCCAGTATGGCCCCAGTATGCTCCCAGTGATTCCCAGTACGGTCCCAGTATGGCCCCAGTGATTCCCATTTGGGTTCCAGTATGGTCCCAGTGATTCCCGCTATGATCCCACTAAGGCCCCACTGATTCCCAGTATGGTCCCAGTATGGCCCTAGTATGGCCCCAGTGATTCCCAGTATGGTCCCAGTATGGTTCCAGTGATTCCCAGTACGGTCCCAGTATGAACCCAGTGATTCCCGCTATGGTCCCAGTATGGCCCCAGTGATTCCCAGTATGGCCCTAATGATTCCCAGTAGAGCCCTAATGATTCCCAGTATGGCCCCAGTATGGCCCCAGTGATTCCCAGGACGGTCCCAGTATGGCCCCAGTCATTCCCAGTACGGTCCCAGTATGGCCCCAATGATTCCCAGTAGGGTCCCAGTATGGACCAGTGATTCCTGCTATGGTCCCACAATGGTCCCAGTGATTCCCAGTATGGTCCCAGTATGGTCCCAGTGATTCCCGCTGTGGTCCCACTATGGCCCCAGTTTGGTACCAGTGATTCCCAGGACGGTCCCAGTATGGTCCCAGTGATTCCCAGTATGGCCCCAGTATGGTCCCAGTGATTCCCAGTACGGTCCCTGTATGGTCCCAGTGATTCCCAGTACGGTCCCAGTATGGTCCCAGTGATTCCCAGTATGGTCCCAGTGATTCCCAGTATGGCCCCAGTGATTCCCAGTACGGTCCCAGTATGGTCCCAGTGATTCCCAGTACGGTCCCTGTATGGTCCCAGTGATTCCCAGTACGGTCCCAGTATGGCCCCAGTGATTCCCAGTACGGTCCCAGTATGGTCCAAGTATGGTCCCAGTACGGTCCCAGTATGGCCCCAATGATTCCCATTTGGGTTCCAGTATGGCCCAGTGATTCCCACAATGGCCCCAGTATGGTCCCAGTGATTCCCAGTATGGTCCCATTATGGTCCCAGTGATTCCCGCTATGGTCCCACTATGGCCCCAGTATGGTCCCAGTGATTCCCAGTATGGTCCCAGTATGGTCCCAGTGATTCCCGCTATGGTCCCAGTGTGGTCCCATTGATTCCCAGTATGGCCCCAGTATGGTCCCAGTGATTCCCAGTACGGTCGCAGTATGGTCCCAGTGATTCCCGCTATGGTCCCACTATGGCCCCACTGATTCCCAGTATGGTCCCAGTATGGCCCAAGTATGGCCCCAGTGATTCCCAGTATGGTCCCAGTATGGTTCCAGTGATTCCCAGTACGGTCCCAGTATGACCCCAGTGATTCCCGCTATGGTCCCTGTATGGCCCCAGTGATTCCCAGTATGGCCCTAATGATTCCCAGTATGGCCCTAATGATTCCCAGTATGGCTCCAGTATGGCCCCAGTGATTCCCAGGACGGTCCCGGTATGGCACCAATGATTCCCAGTAGGGTCCCAGTATGGCCCAGTGATTCCCGCTATGGTCCCACTATGGCCCCAGTGATTCCCAGTATGATCCCAGTACGGCCCAGTGATTCCCGCTATGGTCCCACTATGGCCCCTGTATGGTCCCAGTGATTCCCAGTACGGTCCCAGTATGGTCCCAGTGATTCCCAGTATGGCCCCAGTATGGTCCCAGTGATTCCGGCTATGGTTCCAGTATGACCCCAGTGATTCCCAGTATGGTCCCAGTATGGTCCCAGTATGGTCCCAGTGATTCCCAGTATGGTCCCAGTATGGTCCCAGTCATTCCCAGTACGGTCCCAGTATGGCCCCAGTGATTCCCAGTATGGCCCCACTATGGTCCCAGTGATTCCCAGTACGGTCCCAGTATGGCCCCAGTGATTCCCAGTATGGCCCCACTATGGTCCCAGTGATTCCCAGTACGGTCCCAGTATGGCCCCAGTGATTCCCATTTGGGTTCCAGAATGGCCCAGTGATTCCCACTACAGCCCCAGTATGGCCCCAGTGATTCCCAGTATGGCCCCAGTATGGTCCCTGTGATTCCCAGTACGCTCCCAGTATGGCCCCAGTGATTCCCGCTATGGACCCAGTATGGCCCCAGCATGGCCCCAGTGAATCCCAGTACGGTCCCAGTATGGCCCCAGTGATTCCCGCTATGGTCCCAGTGTGGTCCCAGTGATTCCCAGTATGGTCCCAGTATGGTCCCAGTGATTGCCAGTACAGTCCCAGTATGGCCCCAGTATGGTCCCAGTACGGTCCCTGTATGGCCCCAGTGATTCCCAGTATGGCCCCAGTGATTCCCAGTACGGTCCCAGTACGACCCAGTGATTCCCGCTATGGTCCCACTATAGCCCCTGTATGGCCCCAGTGATTCCCAGTACGGTCCCAGTATGGCCCCAGTCATTCCCAGTACGGTCCCAGTATGGCCCCAATGATTCCCAGTAGGGTCCCAGTATGGCCCAGTGATTCCCGCTATGGTCCCACAATGGTCCCAGTGATTCCCAGTATGGTCCCAGTATGGTCCCAGTGATTCCCGCTGTGGTCCCACTATGGCCCCAGTTTGGTACCAGTGATTCCCAGGACGGTCCCAGTATGGTCCCAGTGATTCCCACTATGGCCCCAGTATGGTCCCAGTGATTCCCAGTACGGTCCCTGTATGGTCCCAGTGATTCCCAGTACGGTCCCAGTATGGTCCCAGTGATTCCCAGTATGGTCCCAGTGATTCCCAGTATGGCCCCAGTGATTCCCAGTACGGTCCCAGTATGGTCCCAGTGATTCCCAGTACGGTCCCTGTATGGTCCCAGTGATTCCCAGTACGGTCCCAGTATGGCCCCAGTGATTCCCAGTACGGTCCCAGTATGGTCCAAGTATGGTCCCAGTACGGTCCCAGTATGGCCCCAATGATTCCCATTTGGGTTCCAGTATGGCCCAGTGATTCCCACAATGGCCCCAGTATGGTCCCAGTGATTCCCAGTATGGTCCCATTATGGTCCCAGTGATTCCCGCTATGGTCCCACTATGGCCCCAGTATGGTCCCAGTGATTCCCAGTATGGTCCCAGTATGGTCCCAGTGATTCCCGCTATGGTCCCAGTGTGGTCCCATTGATTCCCAGTATGGCCCCAGTATGGTCCCAGTGATTCCCAGTACGGTCGCAGTATGGTCCCAGTGATTCCCGCTATGGTCCCACTATGGCCCCACTGATTCCCAGTATGGTCCCAGTATGGCCCAAGTATGGCCCCAGTGATTCCCAGTATGGTCCCAGTATGGTTCCAGTGATTCCCAGTACGGTCCCAGTATGACCCCAGTGATTCCCGCTATGGTCCCTGTATGGCCCCAGTGATTCCCAGTATGGCCCTAATGATTCCCAGTATGGCCCTAATGATTCCCAGTATGGCTCCAGTATGGCCCCAGTGATTCCCAGGACGGTCCCGGTATGGCACCAATGATTCCCAGTAGGGTCCCAGTATGGCCCAGTGATTCCCGCTATGGTCCCACTATGGCCCCAGTGATTCCCAGTATGATCCCAGTACGGCCCAGTGATTCCCGCTATGGTCCCACTATGGCCCCTGTATGGTCCCAGTGATTCCCAGTACGGTCCCAGTATGGTCCCAGTGATTCCCAGTATGGCCCCAGTATGGTCCCAGTGATTCCGGCTATGGTTCCAGTATGGCCCCAGTGATTCCCAGTATGGTCCCAGTATGGTCCCAGTATGGTCCCAGTGATTCCCAGTATGGTCCCAGTATGGTCCCAGTCATTCCCAGTACGGTCCCAGTATGGCCCCAGTGATTCCCAGTATGGCCCCACTATGGTCCCAGTGATTCCCAGTACGGTCCCAGTATGGCCCCAGTGATTCCCAGTATGGCCCCAGTGATTCCCAGTACGGTCCCAGTACGACCCAGTGATTCCCGCTATGGTCCCACTATAGCCCCTGTATGGCCCCAGTGATTCCCAGTACGGTCCCAGTATGGCCCCAGTCATTCCCAGTACGGTCCCAGTATGGCCCCAATGATTCCCAGTAGGGTCCCAGTATGGCCCAGTGATTCCCGCTATGGTCCCACAATGGTCCCAGTGATTCCCAGTATGGTCCCAGTATGGTCCCAGTGATTCCCGCTGTGGTCCCACTATGGCCCCAGTTTGGTACCAGTGATTCCCAGGACGGTCCCAGTATGGTCCCAGTGATTCCCAGTATGGCCCCAGTATGGTCCCAGTGATTCCCAGTATGGTCCCTGTATGGTCCCAGTGATTCCCAGTACGGTCCCAGTATGGTCCCAGTGATTCCCAGTATGGTCCCAGTGATTCCCAGTATGGCCCCAGTGATTCCCAGTACGGTCCCAGTATGGTCCCAGTGATTCCCAGTACGGTCCCTGTATGGTCCCAGTGATTCCCAGTACGGTCCCAGTATGGCCCCAGTGATTCCCAGTACGGTCCCAGTATGGTCCAAGTATGGTCCCAGTACGGTCCCAGTATGGCCCCAATGATTCCCATTTGGGTTCCAGTATGGCCCAGTGATTCCCACAATGGCCCCAGTATGGTCCCAGTGATTCCCAGTATGGTCCCATTATGGTCCCAGTGATTCCCGCTATGGTCCCACTATGGCCCCAGTATGGTCCCAGTGATTCCCAGTATGGTCCCAGTATGGTCCCAGTGATTCCCGCTATGGTCCCAGTGTGGTCCCATTGATTCCCAGTATGGCCCCAGTATGGTCCCAGTGATTCCCAGTACGGTCGCAGTATGGTCCCAGTGATTCCCGCTATGGTCCCACTATGGCCCCACTGATTCCCAGTATGGTCCCAGTATGGCCCAAGTATGGCCCCAGTGATTCCCAGTATGGTCCCAGTATGGTTCCAGTGATTCCCAGTACGGTCCCAGTATGACCCCAGTGATTCCCGCTATGGTCCCTGTATGGCCCCAGTGATTCCCAGTATGGCCCTAATGATTCCCAGTATGGCCCTAATGATTCCCAGTATGGCTCCAGTATGGCCCCAGTGATTCCCAGGACGGTCCCGGTATGGCACCAATGATTCCCAGTAGGGTCCCAGTATGGCCCAGTGATTCCCGCTATGGTCCCACTATGGCCCCAGTGATTCCCAGTATGATCCCAGTACGGCCCAGTGATTCCCGCTATGGTCCCACTATGGCCCCTGTATGGTCCCAGTGATTCCCAGTACGGTCCCAGTATGGTCCCAGTGATTCCCAGTATGGCCCCAGTATGGTCCCAGTGATTCCGGCTATGGTTCCAGTATGACCCCAGTGATTCCCAGTATGGTCCCAGTATGGTCCCAGTATGGTCCCAGTGATTCCCAGTATGGTCCCAGTATGGTCCCAGTCATTCCCAGTACGGTCCCAGTATGGCCCCAGTGATTCCCAGTATGGCCCCACTATGGTCCCAGTGATTCCCAGTACGGTCCCAGTATGGCCCCAGTGATTCCCAGTATGGCCCCACTATGGTCCCAGTGATTCCCAGTACGGTCCCAGTATGGCCCCAGTGATTCCCATTTGGGTTCCAGAATGGCCCAGTGATTCCCACTACAGCCCCAGTATGGCCCCAGTGATTCCCAGTATGGCCCCAGTATGGTCCCTGTGATTCCCAGTACGCTCCCAGTATGGCCCCAGTGATTCCCGCTATGGACCCAGTATGGCCCCAGCATGGCCCCAGTGAATCCCAGTACGGTCCCAGTATGGCCCCAGTGATTCCCGCTATGGTCCCAGTGTGGTCCCAGTGATTCCCAGTATGGTCCCAGTATGGTCCCAGTGATTGCCAGTACAGTCCCAGTATGGCCCCAGTATGGTCCCAGTACGGTCCCTGTATGGCCCCAGTGATTCCCAGTATGGCCCCAGTGATTCCCAGTACGGTCCCAGTACGACCCAGTGATTCCCGCTATGGTCCCACTATAGCCCCTGTATGGCCCCAGTGATTCCCAGTACGGTCCCAGTATGGCCCCAGTCATTCCCAGTACGGTCCCAGTATGGCCCCAATGATTCCCAGTAGGGTCCCAGTATGGCCCAGTGATTCCCGCTATGGTCCCACAATGGTCCCAGTGATTCCCAGTATGGTCCCAGTATGGTCCCAGTGATTCCCGCTGTGGTCCCACTATGGCCCCAGTTTGGTACCAGTGATTCCCAGGACGGTCCCAGTATGGTCCCAGTGATTCCCACTATGGCCCCAGTATGGTCCCAGTGATTCCCAGTACGGTCCCTGTATGGTCCCAGTGATTCCCAGTACGGTCCCAGTATGGTCCCAGTGATTCCCAGTATGGTCCCAGTGATTCCCAGTATGGCCCCAGTGATTCCCAGTACGGTCCCAGTATGGTCCCAGTGATTCCCAGTACGGTCCCTGTATGGTCCCAGTGATTCCCAGTACGGTCCCAGTATGGCCCCAGTGATTCCCAGTACGGTCCCAGTATGGTCCAAGTATGGTCCCAGTACGGTCCCAGTATGGCCCCAATGATTCCCATTTGGGTTCCAGTATGGCCCAGTGATTCCCACAATGGCCCCAGTATGGTCCCAGTGATTCCCAGTATGGTCCCATTATGGTCCCAGTGATTCCCGCTATGGTCCCACTATGGCCCCAGTATGGTCCCAGTGATTCCCAGTATGGTCCCAGTATGGTCCCAGTGATTCCCGCTATGGTCCCAGTGTGGTCCCATTGATTCCCAGTATGGCCCCAGTATGGTCCCAGTGATTCCCAGTACGGTCGCAGTATGGTCCCAGTGATTCCCGCTATGGTCCCACTATGGCCCCACTGATTCCCAGTATGGTCCCAGTATGGCCCAAGTATGGCCCCAGTGATTCCCAGTATGGTCCCAGTATGGTTCCAGTGATTCCCAGTACGGTCCCAGTATGACCCCAGTGATTCCCGCTATGGTCCCTGTATGGCCCCAGTGATTCCCAGTATGGCCCTAATGATTCCCAGTATGGCCCTAATGATTCCCAGTATGGCTCCAGTATGGCCCCAGTGATTCCCAGGACGGTCCCGGTATGGCACCAATGATTCCCAGTAGGGTCCCAGTATGGCCCAGTGATTCCCGCTATGGTCCCACTATGGCCCCAGTGATTCCCAGTATGATCCCAGTACGGCCCAGTGATTCCCGCTATGGTCCCACTATGGCCCCTGTATGGTCCCAGTGATTCCCAGTACGGTCCCAGTATGGTCCCAGTGATTCCCAGTATGGCCCCAGTATGGTCCCAGTGATTCCGGCTATGGTTCCAGTATGGCCCCAGTGATTCCCAGTATGGTCCCAGTATGGTCCCAGTATGGTCCCAGTGATTCCCAGTATGGTCCCAGTATGGTCCCAGTCATTCCCAGTACGGTCCCAGTATGGCCCCAGTGATTCCCAGTATGGCCCCACTATGGTCCCAGTGATTCCCAGTACGGTCCCAGTATGGCCCCAGTGATTCCCAGTATGGTCCCAGTGATTCCCAGTACGGTCCCAGTATGGCCCCAGTGATTCCCATTTGGGTTCCAGAATGGCCCAGTGATTCCCACTACAGCCCCAGTATGGCCCCAGTGATTCCCAGTATGGCCCCAGTATGGTCCCAGTGATTCCCAGTACGGTCCCAGTATGGCCCCAGTGATTTCCGCTATGGTCCCAGTATGGCCCCAGCATGGCCCCAGTGAATCCCAGTACGGTCCCAGTATGGCCCCAGTGATTCCCGCTATGGTCCCAGTGTGGTCCCAGTGATTCCCAGTATGGCCCCAGTATGGTCCCAGTGATTGCCAGTACAGTCCCAGTATGGCCCCAGTATGGTCCCAGTACGGTCCCTGTATGGCCCCAGTGATTCCCAGTATGGTCCCAGTGATTCCCAGTACGGTCCCAGTACGACCCAGTGATTCCCGCTATGATCCCACTATGGCCCCTGTATGGTCCCAGTGATTCCCAGTATGGCCCTAATGATTCCCAGTATGGCCCCAGTATGGCCCCAGTGATTCCCAGGACGGTCCCCGTATGGTACCAATGATTCCCATTTGGGTTCCAGTATGGCCCAGTGATTCCCACAATGGCCCCAGTATGGTCCCAGTGATTCCCAGTATGGTCCCAGTATGGTCCCAGTGATTCCCGCTATGGTCCCAGTATGGTCCCAGTGATTCCCAGTATGGTCCCAGTACGGCCCAGTGATTCCCGCTATGGTCCCACTATGGCGCCTGTATGGTCCCAGTGATTCCCAGTACGGTCCCAGTATGGTCCCAGTGATTCCCGCTATGGCCCCAGTATGGTTCCAGTGATTCCCAGTATGGCCCCAGTATGGTCCCAGTGATTCCGGCTATGGTTCCAGTATGGCCCCAGTATGGTCCCAGTGATTCCCAGTATGGTCTCAGTATGGTCCCAGTATGGTCCCAGTACGGTCCCAGTATGGCCCCAGTGATTCCCATTTGGGTTCCAGAATGGCCCAGTGATTCCCACTATGGCCCCAGTATGGCCCCAGTGATTCCCAGTATGGCCCCAGTATGGTCCCAGTTATTCCAGCTATGGTCCCAGTATGGTCCCAGTGATTGCCAATACAGTCCCAGTATGGTCCCAGTGATTCCCAGTACGGTCCCAGTATGGCCCCAGTGATTCCCATTTGGGTTCCAGAATGGCCCAGTGATTCCCACTACAGCCCCAGTATGGCCCCAGTGATTCCCAGTATGGCCCCAGTATGGTCCCAGTGATTCCCAGTACGGTCCCAGTATGGCCCCAGTGATTCCCGCTATGGTCCCAGTATGGCCCCAGCATGGCCCCAGTGAATCCCAGTACGGTCCCAGTATGGCCCCAGTGATTCCCAGTATGGTCCCAGTGTGGTCCCAGTGATTCCCAGTATGGTCCCAGTATGGTCCCAGTGATTGCCAGTACAGTCCCAGTATGGCCCCAGTATGGTCCCAGTACGGTCCCTGTATGGCCCCAGTGATTCCCAGTATGGTCCCAGTGATTCCCAGTACGGTCCCAGTACGACCCAGTGATTCCCGCTATGGTCCCACTATGGCCCCTGTATGGCCCCAGTGATTCCCAGTACGGTCCCAGTATGGCCCCAGTCATTCCCAGTACGGTCCCAGTATGGCCCCAATGATTCCCAGTAGGGTCCCAGTATGGCCCAGTGATTCCCGCTATGGTCCCACAATGGTCCCAGTGATTCCCAGTATGGTCCCACTATGGCCCCAGTTTGGTACCAGTGATTCCCAGGACGGTCCCAGTATGGTCCCAGTGATTCCCAGTATGGTCCCACTATGGCCCCAGTATGGTACCAGTGATTCCCGCTATGGTCCCAGTATGGCCCCAGTGATTCCCAGTATGGTCCCAGTATGGCCCCAGTGATTCCCGCTATGGCCCCAGTATGGTCCCAGTGATTCCCAGTACGGTCCCAGTATGGCCCCAGTGATTCCCGCTATGGTCACAGTATGGCCCCAGTATGGCCCCAGTGATTCCCTGTACAGTCCCAGTATGGCCCCAGTGATTCCCGCTATGGTCCCAGTATGGCCCCAGTGATTCCCAGTATGGTCCCAGTATGGTCCCAGTGATTCCCGCTATGGTCCCACTATGGCCCCAGTATAGTCCCAGTGATTACTAGCATGGTCCCATTATGGTCCCAGTGATTTCCAGGACGGTCCCAGTATGGTCCCAGTGATTCCCAGCATGGTCCCAGTATGGCCCCAGTGATTCCTGCTATGGTCACAGTATGGCCCCAGTGATTCCCAGTACGGTCCCAGTATGGCCCCAGTGATTCCCGGTATGGTCCCAGTATGGTCCCAGTGATTCCCGGTATGGCCCCAGTATGGCCCCAGTGATTCCCGGTATGGTCCCAGTATGGTCCCAGTGATTCCCGGTATGGCCCCAGTATGGCCCCAGTGATTCCCTGTACAGTCCCAGTATGGTCCCAGTGATTCCCAGGACGGTCCCAGTATGGCCCCAGTGATTCCCATTTGGGTTCCAGTATGGCCCAGTTATTCCCGCTATGGTCACAGTATGGTCCCAGTATGGTCCCAGTGATTCCCTGTACAGTCCCAGTATGGCCCCAGTAATTCCCGCTATGGTCCCAGTATGGTCCCAGTGATTCCCAGTACGGTCCCAGTATGGTCCCAGTGATTCCCGCTGTGGTCCCACTATGGCCCCAGTATGGTCCCAGTGATTCCCAGTACGGTCCCATTATGGTCCCAGTGATTTCCAGGACGGTCCCAGTATGGTCCCAGTGATTCCCAGTATGGCCCCAGTATGGCCCCAGTGATTCCCAGTATGGCCCCACTATGGTCCCAGTGATTCCCAGTACGGTCCCAGTATGGTCCCAGTGATTCCCAGTATGGTCCCCGTGATTCCCAGTACGGTCCCAGTATGGCCCCAGTGATTCCCATTTGGGTTCCAGAATGGCCCAGTGATTCCCACTATGGCCCCAGTATGGCCCCAGTGATTCCCAGTATGGCCCCAGTATGGTCCCAGTGATTCCCAGTACGGTCCCAGTATGGCCCCAGTGATTCCCGCTATGGTCCCAGTATGGCCCAAATATGGTCCCAGTGATTCCCAGTATGGTCCCCGTATGGTCCCAGTGATTCACGCTATGGTCCCACTATGGCCCCAGTATGGTCCCTGTGATTCCCAGTATGGTCCCAGTATGGTCCCAGTGATTCCAGCTATGGTCCCAGTATATTCCCAGTGATTCCCTGTACAGTCCCAGTATGGTCCCAGTGATTCCCAGTATGGTCCCAGTATGGTCCCAATACGGTCCCTGTATGGCCCCAGTGATTCCCAGTACGGTCCCAGTATGGTCCCAGTGATTCCCAGTACGGTCCCAGTATGGCCCCAATGATTCCCAGTATGGTCCCAGTATGGCCCAGTGATTCCCGCTATGGTCCCACAATGGTCCCAGTTATTCCCAGTATGGTCCCAGTATGGTCCCAGTGATTCCCGCTATGGTCCCACTGTGGCCCCAGTTTGGTCCCAGTGATTCCCAGGACGGTCCCAGTATGGCCCCAATGATTCCCAGTATGGTCCCAGTATGGCCCAGTGATTCCCGCTATGGTCCCACAATGGTCCCAGTTATTCCCAGTATGGTCCCAGTATGGTCCCAGTGATTCCCGCTATGTTCCCACTATGGCCCCAGTTTGGTCCCAGTGATTCCCAGGACGGTCCCAGTATGGTCCCAGTGATTCCCACTATGGCCCCAGTATGGCCCCAGTGATTCCCAGTACGGTCCCAATATGGTCCTAGTGATTCCCGCTATGGTCCCACTATGGTCCCAGTTTGGTCCCAGTGATTCCCAGGACGGTCCCAGTATGGTTCCAGTGATTCCCAGTACGGTCCCAGTATGGCCCCAGTGATTCCCGCTATGGTCCCACTATGGCCCCAGTTTGGTCCCAGTGATTCCCAGGACGGTCCCAGTATGGTCCCAGTGATTCCCAGTACGGTCCCAGTATGGCCCCACTGATTCCCGCTATGGTCCCAGTATGGTCCCAGTGATTCCCAGTATGGTCCCAGTGATTCCCGGTATGGCCCCAGTATGGTCCCAGTGATTCCCACTATGGCCCCAGTATGGCCCCAGTGATTCCCAGTACGGTCCCAGTATGGCCCCAGTGATTCCCGCTATGGTCCCACTATGGTCCCAGTGATTCCCAGTACGGTCCCAGTATGGTCCCAGTGATTCCCGCTATGGTCCCACTATGGCCCCAGTTTGGTCCCATTGATTCCCAGTACGGTCCCAGTATGGTCCCAGTGATTCCCAGTATGGTCCCCGTATGGTCCCAGTGATTCCCGCTATGGTCCCACTATGGCCCCAGTATGGTCCCAGTGATTGCCAATACAGTCCCAGTATGGTCCCAGTGATTCCAGCTATGGTCCCAGTATGGTCCCAGTGATTGCCAATACAGTCCCAGTATGGTCCCAGTGATTCCCAGTATGGTCCCAGTATGGTCCCAGTACGGAACCTATATGGCCCCAGTGATTCCCAGTATGGCCCCAGTGATTCCCAGTACGGTCCCAGTATGGTCCCAGTGATTCCCAGTACGGTCCCAGTATGGCCCCAATGATTCCCAGTAGGGTCCCAGTATGGCCCAGTGATTCCCGCTATGGTCCCACAATGGTCCCAGTTATTCCCAGTATGGTCCCAGTATGGTCCCAGTGATTCCCGCTATGGTCCCACTATGGCCCCAGTTTGGTCCCAGTGATTCCCAGGACGGTCCCAGTATGGTCCCAGTGATTCCCAGTACGGTCCCAGTATGGCCCCAGTGATTCCCGCTATGGTCCCACTATGGCCCCAGTTTGGTCCCAGTGATTCCCAGGACGGTCCCAGTATGGTCCCAGTAATTCCCAGTACGGTCCCAGTATGGCTCCAGGGATTCCCGCTATGGTCCCAGTATGGTCCCAGTGATTCCCAGTATGGTCCCAGTGATTCCCAGTATGGCCCCAGTGATTCCCTGTATGGCCCCAGTATGGTCCCAGTGATTCCCACTATGGCCCCAGTATGGCCCCAGTGATTCCCAGTACGGTCCCAGTATGGTCCTAGTGATTCCCGCTATGGTCCCACTATGGTCCCAGTAATTGCCAGTATGGTCCCAGTATGGTCCCAGTGATTCCCAGTATGGTCCCAGTATGGTCCCAGTGATTCCCAGTATGGTCCCAGTATGGTCCCAGTGATTCCCGCTATGGTCCCACTATGGCCCCAGTATGGTACCAGTGATTCCCGCTATGGTCCCAGTATGGCCCCAGTGATTCCCAGTATGGTCCCAGTATGGCCCCAGTGATTCCCGCTATGGCCCCAGTATGGTCCCAGTGATTCCCAGTACGGTCCCAGTATGGCCCCAGTGATTCCCGCTATGGTCACAGTATGGCCCCAGTATGGCCCCAGTGATTCCCTGTACAGTCCCAGTATGGCCCCAGTGATTCCCGCTATGGTCCCAGTATGGCCCCAGTGATTCCCAGTATGGTCCCAGTATGGTCCCAGTGATTCCCGCTATGGTCCCACTATGGCCCCAGTATAGTCCCAGTGATTACTAGCATGGTCCCATTATGGTCCCAGTGATTTCCAGGACGGTCCCAGTATGGTCCCAGTGATTCCCAGCATGGTCCCAGTATGGCCCCAGTGATTCCTGCTATGGTCACAGTATGGCCCCAGTGATTCCCAGTACGGTCCCAGTATGGCCCCAGTGATTCCCGGTATGGTCCCAGTATGGTCCCAGTGATTCCCGGTATGGCCCCAGTATGGCCCCAGTGATTCCCTGTACAGTCCCAGTATGGTCCCAGTGATTCCCAGGACGGTCCCAGTATGGCCCCAGTGATTCCCATTTGGGTTCCAGTATGGCCCAGTTATTCCCGCTATGGTCACAGTATGGTCCCAGTATGGTCCCAGTGATTCCCTGTACAGTCCCAGTATGGCCCCAGTAATTCCCGCTATGGTCCCAGTATGGTCCCAGTGATTCCCAGTACGGTCCCAGTATGGTCCCAGTGATTCCCGCTGTGGTCCCACTATGGCCCCAGTATGGTCCCAGTGATTCCCAGTACGGTCCCATTATGGTCCCAGTGATTTCCAGGACGGTCCCAGTATGGTCCCAGTGATTCCCAGTATGGCCCCAGTATGGCCCCAGTGATTCCCAGTATGGCCCCACTATGGTCCCAGTGATTCCCAGTACGGTCCCAGTATGGTCCCAGTGATTCCCAGTATGGTCCCCGTGATTCCCAGTACGGTCCCAGTATGGCCCCAGTGATTCCCATTTGGGTTCCAGAATGGCCCAGTGATTCCCACTATGGCCCCAGTATGGCCCCAGTGATTCCCAGTATGGCCCCAGTATGGTCCCAGTGATTCCCAGTACGGTCCCAGTATGGCCCCAGTGATTCCCGCTATGGTCCCAGTATGGCCCAAATATGGTCCCAGTGATTCCCAGTATGGTCCCCGTATGGTCCCAGTGATTCCCGCTATGGTCCCACTATGGCCCCAATATTGTCCCAGTGATTCCCAATACAGTCTCAGTATGGTCCCAGTGATTCCAGCTATGGTCCCAGTATGGTCCCAGTGATTCCCTGTACAGTCCCAGTATGGTCCCAGTGATTCCCAGTATGGTCCCAGTATGGTCCCAGTACGGTCCCAGTATGGCCCCAGTGATTCCCAGTACGGTCCCAGTATGGTCCCAGTGATTCCCAGTATGGTCCCAGTATGGCCCAGTGATTCCCGCTATGGTCCCACAATGGTCCCAGTGATTCCCAGGACGGTCCCAGTATGGTCCCAGTGATTCCCGCTATGGTCCCACTATGGCCCCAGTTTGGTCCCAGTGATTCCCAGGACGGTCCCAGTATGGTCCCAGTGATTCCCACTATGGCCCCAGTATGGCCCCAGTGATTCCCAGTACGGTCCCAATATGGTCCTAGTGATTCCCGCTATGGTCCCACTATGGTCCCAGTTTGGTCCCAGTGATTCCCAGGACGGTCCCAGTATGGTCCCAGTGATTCCCAGTACGGTCCCAGTATGGCCCCAGTGATTCCCGCTATGGTCCCACTATGGCCCCAGTTTGGTCCCAGTGATTCCCAGGACGGTCCCAGTATGGTCCCAGTGATTCTCAGTACGGTCCCAGTATGGCCCCACTGATTCCCGCTATGGTCCCAGTATGGTCCCAGTGATTCCCAGTATGGTCCCAGTGATTCCCGGTATGGCCCCAGTATGGTCCCAGTGATTCCCACTATGGCCCCAGTATGGCCCCAGTGATTCCCAGTACGGTCCCAGTATGGCCCCAGTGATTCCCGCTATGGTCCCACTAGGGTCCCAGTGATTCCCAGTACAGTCCCAGTATGGTCCCAGTGATTCCCGCTATGGTCCCACTATGGCCCCAGTTTGGTCCCATTGATTCCCAGTACGGTCCCTGTATGGTCCCAGTGATTCCCAGTATGGTCCCCGTATGGTCCCAGTGATTCCCGCTATGGTCCCACTATGGCCCCAGTATGGTCCCAGTGATTGCCAATACAGTCCCAGTATGGTCCCAGTGATTCCAGCTATGGTCCCAGTATGGTCCCAGTGATTGCCAATACAGTCCCAGTATGGTCCCAGTGATTCCCAGTATGGTCCCAGTATGGTCCCAGTACGGTCCCTGTATGGCCCCAGTGATTCCCAGTATGGTCCCAGTGATTCCCAGTACGGTCCCAGTATGGTCCCAGTGATTCCCAGTACGGTCCCAGTATGGCCCCAATGATTCCCAGTATGGTCCCAGTATGGCCCAGTGATTCCCGCTATGGTCCCACAATGGTCCCAGTTATTCCCAGTATGGTCCCAGTATGGTCCCAGGGATTCCCGCTATGGTCCCACTATGGCCCCAGTTTGGTCCCAGTGATTCCCAGGACGGTCCCAGTATGGTCCCAGTGATTCCCAGTACGGTCCCAGTATGGCCCCAGTGATTCCCGCTATGGTCCCACTATGGCCCCAGTTTGGTCCCAGTGATTCCCAGGACGGTCCCAGTATGGTCCCAGTGATTCCCAGTACGGTCCCAGTATGGCCCCAATGATTCCCAGTATGGTCCCAGTATGGCCCAGTGATTCCCGCTATGGTCCCACAATGGTCCCAGTTATTCCCAGTATGGTCCCAGTATGGTCCCAGTGATTCCCGCTATGGTCCCACTATGGCCCCAGTTTGGTCCCAGTGATTCCCAGGACGGTCCCAGTATGGCCCCAGTGATTCCCAGTACGGTCCCAATATGGTCCTAGTGATTCCCAGTATGGTCCCACTATGGTCCCAGTTTGGTCCCAGTGATTCCCAGGACGGTCCCAGTATGGTCCCAGTGATTCCCAGTACGGTCCCAGTATGGCCCCAGTGATTCCCGCTATGGTCCCACTATGGCCCCAGTTTGGTCCCAGTGATTCCCAGGACGGTCCCAGTATGGTCCCAGTGATTCCCAGTACGGTCCCAGTATGGCCCCAGTGATTCCCGCTATGGTCCTAGTATGGTCCCAGTGATTCCCAGTATGGTCCCAGTGATTCCCTGTATGGCCCCAGTATGGTCCCAGTGATTCCCAGTATGGCCCCAGTATGGCCCCAGTGATTCCCTGTACAGTCCCAGTATGGCCCCAGTGATTCCCGCTATGGTCCCAGTATGGTCCCAGTGATTCCCAGTATGGTCCCAGTATGGTCCCAGTGATTCCCGCTATGGTCCCACTATGGCCCCAGTATAGTCCCAGTGATTACTAGCATGGTCCCATTATGGTCCCAGTGATTTCCAGGACGGTCCCAGTATGGTCCCAGTGATTCCCAGCATGGCCCCAGTATGGCCCCAGTGATTCCTGCTATGGTCACAGTATGGCCCCAGTGATTCCCAGTACGGTCCCAGTATGGCCCCAGTGATTCCCGGTATGGTCCCAGTATGGTCCCAGTGATTCCCGGTATGGCCCCAGTATGGCCCCAGTGATTCCCAGTATGGCCCCAGTATGGTCCCAGTGATTCCCAGGACGGTCCCAGTATGGCCCCAGTGATTCCCATTTGGGTTCCAGTATGGCCCAGTTATTCCCGCTATGGTCACAGTATGGTCCCATTATGGTCCCAGTGATTCCCTGTACAGTCCCAGTATGGCCCCAGTAATTCCCGCTATGGTCCCAGTATGGTCCCAGTGATTCCCAGTACGGTCCCAGTATGGTCCCAGTGATTCCCGCTGTGGTCCCACTATGGCCCCAGTATGGTCCCAGTGATTCCCAGTACGGTCCCATTATGGTCCCAGTGATTTCCAGGACGGTCCCAGTATGGCCCCCGTGATTCCCAGTATGGCCCCAGTATGGTCCCAGTGATTCCCAGGACGGTCCCAGTATGGCCCCAGTGATTCCCATTTGGGTTCCAGTATGGCCCAGTTATTCCCGCTATGGTCACAGTATGGTCCCAGTATGGTCCCAGTGATTCCCTGTACAGTCCCAGTATGGCCCCAGTAATTCCCGCTATGGTCCCAGTATGGTCCCAGTGATTCCCAGTACGGTCCCAGTATGGTCCCAGTGATTCCCGCTGTGGTCCCACTATGGCCCCAGTTTGGTCCCAGTGATTCCCAGTACGGTCCCATTATGGTCCCAGTGATTCCCGCTATGGTCCCACTATGGCCCCAGTTTGGTCCCATTGATTCCCAGTACGGTCCCTGTATGGTCCCAGTGATTCCCAGTATGGTCCCCGTATGGTCCCAGTGATTCCCGCTATGGTCCCACTATGGCCCCAGTATGGTCCCAGTGATTGCCAATACAGTCCCAGTATGGTCCCAGTGATTCCAGCTATGGTCCCAGTATGGTCCCAGTGATTGCCAATACAGTCCCAGTATGGTCCCAGTGATTCCCAGTATGGTCCCAGTATGGTCCCAGTACGGTCCCTGTATGGCCCCAGTGATTCCCAGTATGGTCCCAGTGATTCCCAGTACGGTCCCAGTATGGTCCCAGTGATTCCCAGTACGGTCCCAGTATGGCCCCAATGATTCCCAGTATGGTCCCAGTATGGCCCAGTGATTCCCGCTATGGTCCCACAATGGTCCCAGTTATTCCCAGTATGGTCCCAGTATGGTCCCAGGGATTCCCGCTATGGTCCCACTATGGCCCCAGTTTGGTCCCAGTGATTCCCAGGACGGTCCCAGTATGGTCCCAGTGATTCCCAGTACGGTCCCAGTATGGCCCCAGTGATTCCCGCTATGGTCCCACTATGGCCCCAGTTTGGTCCCAGTGATTCCCAGGACGGTCCCAGTATGGTCCCAGTAATTCCCAGTACGGTCCCAGTATGGCTCCAGGGATTCCCGCTATGGTCCCAGTATGGTCCCAGTGATTCCCAGTATGGTCCCAGTGATTCCCAGTATGGCCCCAGTGATTCCCTGTATGGCCCCAGTATGGTCCCAGTGATTCCCACTATGGCCCCAGTATGGCCCCAGTGATTCCCAGTACGGTCCCAGTATGGTCCTAGTGATTCCCGCTATGGTCCCACTATGGTCCCAGTAATTGCCAGTATGGTCCCAGTATGGTCCCAGTGATTCCCAGTATGGTCCCAGTATGGTCCCAGTGATTCCCAGTATGGTCCCAGTATGGTCCCAGTGATTCCCGCTATGGTCCCACTATGGCCCCAGTATGGTACCAGTGATTCCCGCTATGGTCCCAGTATGGCCCCAGTGATTCCCAGTATGGTCCCAGTATGGCCCCAGTGATTCCCGCTATGGCCCCAGTATGGTCCCAGTGATTCCCAGTACGGTCCCAGTATGGCCCCAGTGATTCCCGCTATGGTCACAGTATGGCCCCAGTATGGCCCCAGTGATTCCCTGTACAGTCCCAGTATGGCCCCAGTGATTCCCGCTATGGTCCCAGTATGGCCCCAGTGATTCCCAGTATGGTCCCAGTATGGTCCCAGTGATTCCCGCTATGGTCCCACTATGGCCCCAGTATAGTCCCAGTGATTACTAGCATGGTCCCATTATGGTCCCAGTGATTCCCAGTATGGTCCCAGTATGGTCCCAGTGATTCCCAGCATGGTCCCAGTATGGCCCCAGTGATTCCTGCTATGGTCACAGTATGGCCCCAGTGATTCCCAGTACGGTCCCAGTATGGCCCCAGTGATTCCCGGTATGGTCCCAGTATGGTCCCAGTGATTCCCGGTATGGCCCCAGTATGGCCCCAGTGATTCCCGGTATGGTCCCAGTATGGTCCCAGAGATTCCCGGTATGGCCCCAGTATGGCCCCAGTGATTCCCGGTATGGTCCCACTATGGCCCCAGTGATTCCCGGTATGGCCCCAGTGTGGCCCCAGTGATTCCCTGTACAGTCCCAGTATGGTCCCAGTGATTCCCAGGACGGTCCCAGTATGGCCCCAGTGATTCCCATTTGGGTTCCAGTATGGCCCAGTTATTCCCGCTATGGTCACAGTATGGTCCCAGTATGGTCCCAGTGATTCCCTGTACAGTCCCAGTATGGCCCCAGTAATTCCCGCTATGGTCCCAGTATGGTCCCAGTGATTCCCAGTACGGTCCCAGTATGGTCCCAGTGATTCCCGCTGTGGTCCCACTATGGCCCCAGTATGGTCCCAGTGATTCCCAGTACGGTCCCATTATGGTCCCAGTGATTTCCAGGACGGTCCCAGTATGGTCCCAGTGATTCCCAGTATGGCCCCAGTATGGCCCCAGTGATTCCCAGTATGGCCCCACTATGGTCCCAGTGATTCCCAGTACGGTCCCAGTATGGTCCCAGTGATTCCCAGTATGGTCCCCGTGATTCCCAGTACGGTCCCAGTATGGCCCCAGTGATTCCCATTTGGGTTCCAGAATGGCCCAGTGATTCCCACTATGGCCCCAGTATGGCCCCAGTGATTCCCAGTATGGCCCCAGTATGGTCCCAGTGATTCCCAGTACGGTCCCAGTATGGCCCCAGTGATTCCCGCTATGGTCCCAGTATGGCCCAAATATGGTCCCAGTGATTCCCAATATGGTCCCCGTATGGTCCCAGTGATTCCCGCTATGGTCCCACTATGGCCCCAGTATGGTCCCTGTGATTCCCAGTATGGTCCCAGTATGGTCCCAGTGATTCCAGCTATGTTCCCAGTATGGTCCCAGTGATTCCCTGTACAGTCCCAGTATGGTCCCAGTGATTCCCAGTATGGTCCCAGTATGGTCCCAGTACGGTCCCTGTATGGCCCCAGTGATTCCCAGTACGGTCCCAGTATGGTCCCAGTGATTCCCAGTACGGTCCCAGTATGGCCCCAATGATTCCCAGTATGGTCCCAGTATGGCCCAGTGATTCCCGCTATGGTCCCACAATGGTCCCAGTTATTCCCAGTATGGTCCCAGTATGGTCCCAGTGATTCCCGCTATGGTCCCACTATGGCCCCAGTTTGGTCCCAGTGATTCCCAGGACGGTCCCAGTATGGCCCCAGTGATTCCCAGTACGGTCCCAATATGGTCCTAGTGATTCCCAGTATGGTCCCACTATGGTCCCAGTTTGGTCCCAGTGATTCCCAGGACGGTCCCAGTATGGTCCCAGTGATTCCCAGTACGGTCCCAGTATGGCCCCAGTGATTCCCGCTATGGTCCCACTATGGCCCCAGTTTGGTCCCAGTGATTCCCAGGACGGTCCCAGTATGGTCCCAGTGATTCCCAGTACGGTCCCAGTATGGCCCCAGTGATTCCCGCTATGGTCCTAGTATGGTCCCAGTGATTCCCAGTATGGTCCCAGTGATTCCCTGTATGGCCCCAGTATGGTCCCAGTGATTCCCAGTATGGCCCCAGTATGGCCCCAGTGATTCCCTGTACAGTCCCAGTATGGCCCCAGTGATTCCCGCTATGGTCCCAGTATGGTCCCAGTGATTCCCAGTATGGTCCCAGTATGGTCCCAGTGATTCCCGCTATGGTCCCACTATGGCCCCAGTATAGTCCCAGTGATTACTAGCATGGTCCCATTATGGTCCCAGTGATTTCCAGGACGGTCCCAGTATGGTCCCAGTGATTCCCAGCATGGTCCCAGTATGGCCCCAGTGATTCCTGCTATGGTCACAGTATGGCCCCAGTGATTCCCAGTACGGTCCCAGTATGGCCCCAGTGATTCCCGGTATGGTCCCAGTATGGTCCCAGTGATTCCCGGTATGGCCCCAGTATGGCCCCAGTGATTCCCAGTATGGCCCCAGTATGGTCCCAGTGATTCCCAGGACGGTCCCAGTATGGCCCCAGTGATTCCCATTTGGGTTCCAGTATGGCCCAGTTATTCCCGCTATGGTCACAGTATGGTCCCATTATGGTCCCAGTGATTCCCTGTACAGTCCCAGTATGGCCCCAGTAATTCCCGCTATGGTCCCAGTATGGTCCCAGTGATTCCCAGTACGGTCCCAGTATGGTCCCAGTGATTCCCGCTGTGGTCCCACTATGGCCCCAGTATGGTCCCAGTGATTCCCAGTACGGTCCCATTATGGTCCCAGTGATTTCCAGGACGGTCCCAGTATGGCCCCCGTGATTCCCAGTATGGCCCCAGTATGGTCCCAGTGATTCCCAGGACGGTCCCAGTATGGCCCCAGTGATTCCCATTTGGGTTCCAGTATGGCCCAGTTATTCCCGCTATGGTCACAGTATGGTCCCAGTATGGTCCCAGTGATTCCCTGTACAGTCCCAGTATGGCCCCAGTAATTCCCGCTATGGTCCCAGTATGGTCCCAGTGATTCCCAGTACGGTCCCAGTATGGTCCCAGTGATTCCCGCTGTGGTCCCACTATGGCCCCAGTTTGGTCCCAGTGATTCCCAGTACGGTCCCATTATGGTCCCAGTGATTCCCAGTATGGTCCCAGTATGGTCCCAGTGATTCCCAGTATGGCCCCAGTATGGTCCCAGTGATTCCCGCTATGGTCCCAGTATGGCCCCAGTGATTCCTTCTATGGTCACAGTATGGCCCCAGTGATTCCCAGTACGGTCCCAGTATGGCCCCAGTGATTCCCAGTATGGCCCCAGTATGGTCCCAGTGATTCCCGGTATGGCCCCAGTATGGTCCCAGTGATTCCCAGTATGGCCCCAGTATGGTCCCAGTGATTCCCAGTACAGTCCCAGTATGGCCCCAGTGATTCCCAGTATGGTCCCAGTATGGTCCCAGTGATTCCCAGTATGGTCCCAGTATGGTCCCAGTGATTCCCGCTATGGTCCCACTATGGCCCCAGTTTGGTCCCATTGATTCCCAGTACGGTCCCAGTATGGTCCCAGTGATTCCCAGTTTGGCCCCAGTATGGTCCCAGTGATTCCGGCTATGGTTCCAGTATGGCCCCAGTGATTCCCAGTATGGTCCCAGTATGGTCCCAGTGATTCCCAGTATGGTCCCAGTATGGTCCCAGTGATTCCCAGTATGGTCCCAGTATGGTCCCAGTATGGTCCCAGTGCGGTCCCTGTATGGCCCCAGTGATCCCCAGTAGGGTCCCAGTGATTCCCAGTACGGTCCCAGTATGGCCGCAGTGATTCCCAGTATGGCCCCAGTATGGTCCCAGTGATTCCCAGTATGGTCCCAGTATGGCCCCAGTGATTCCCGCTATAGTCACATTATGGCCCCAGTATGGTCCCAGTGATTCCCTGTACAGTCCCAGTGTTGCCCCAGTGATTCCCGCTATGGTCCCAGTATGGTCCCAGTGATTCCCAGTACGGTCCCATTATGGTCCCAGTGATTCCCGCTATGGTCCCACTGTGGCCCCAGTATGGTCCCAGTGATTATCAGCATGGTCCCATTATGGTCCCAGTGATTTCCAGGACGGTCCCAGTATGGTCCCAGTGATTCCCAGTATGGCCCCACTATGGTCCCAGTGATTCCCAGTACGGTCCCAGTATGCCCCCACTGATTCCCGCTGTGGTCCCAGTATGGTCCCAGTGATTCCCAGTATGGTCCCAGTATGGCCCCAGTGATTCCCATTTGGGTTCCAATATGGCCCAGTGATTCCCACTATGGCCCCAGTATGGCCCCAGTGATTCCCAGTATGGCCCCATTATGGTCCCAATGATTACCGCTATGGTCCCAGTATGACCCCAGTGATTCCCGCTATGGTCCCAGTATGGCCCCAGTATGGCCCCAGTGATTCCCGCTCTGGTCCCACTATGGTCCCAGTGATTCCCAGTATGGTCCCAATATGGCCCCAGTATGGTCCCAGTGATTCCCAGTATGGCCCCAGTATGGTCCCAGTGATTCCCAGGACGGTCCCAGTATGGTCCCAGGGATTCCCAGTATGGTCCCAGTATGGCCCCAGTGATTCCCGCTATGGTCCCACTATGGCCCCTGTATGGTCCCAGTGATTCCCAGTACGGTCCCAGTATGGTCCCAGTGATTCCCAGTACGGTCCCAGTATGGCCCCTGTGATTCCCAGTATGGTCCCAGTGTGGTCCCAGTGATTCCCAGTCCCTCCCAGTACCCTCCCCCCCCCCCCGGTTATTTCGGTCCCCCCGCACCTGTCCCTGCCCCTCCCCCACCCGGGCCCCGCGCCAGCCACCCTCCCCCACCCGGACAGCACCCGGGAACTGGGAGGGACTGGGGGGAACTGGGATGGGGTTGGGAGGGACTGGGAGCACAGGTCTGAACTGGGAGAACTGGTTTGAACTGGTCTGAATTGGTCTGAACTGGTTTCTAGTGGTGTGAAGTGGGAGCACCGGTTTGTACTGGTGTGAACTGGTTTGTACTGGTGTGAACTGGTTTGAACTGGTCTGAACTGGTTTGAACTGGGAGTTCGGGTCTGAAGTGGTCTGTACTGGTCTGAACTGGTTTGAACTGGTTTGAACTGGTCTGAACTGGTTTGAACTGGGCCGGTCCCAGCTGTGACCCGGGAGGAATTCGGGCCGCCGCTCCCCCCCCCCACCCCGGGCACCTGTGCCTGCGCTAATTAGCGATGATTAATTACTGGGATCGATTACCGGGAGTGATTAATGTCCGGCACAATGATTAATGACCGGGGGTGATTAATGACCGGCACAATGATTAATTAACGGGACAATGATTAATTAACGGGAGTGATTAATGACCGGGGGTGATTAATGACAGGGAGTGATTAATGACCGGCACAATGATTAATTAACGGGACAATGATTAATTAACGGGAGTGATTAATGACAGGGAGTGATTAATGACCGGCACAATGATTAATGACCGGGGGTGATTAATTAACGGGAGTGATTAATTGACGGGAGTGATTAATGACAGGGAGTGATTAATGACAGGGAGTGATTAATGACAAGCACAATGATTAATTAACGGGACGATGATTAATTAACGGGAGTGATTAATGACCGGGAGTGATTACTTAACGGGACAATGATTAATTAACGGGACAATGATTAATGACAGGGAGTGATTAATTAACGGGACAATGATTAATTAAGGAGAATGATTAATTGACGGGAGTGATTAATGACAGGGAGTGATTAATTAACGAGACAATGATTAATTAACGGGACAATGATTAATTAACGAGAATGATTAATGACCGGCAGTGATTAATGACAGGGAGTGATTAATGACCGGCAGTGATTAATTAACGGGAGTGATTAATGACTGGCACAATGATTAATTACCGGGGGTGATTAATTAACGGGAGTGATTAATGACCGGGAGTGATTAATGACCAGCAATGGTTAATTCTATTAATTACCGGGATGGTTAATTAGGGGAGGGGTTAATTAGGGGGAGGGGTTAATTAGGGGTAGGGTTTAATTAGGGGGGAGGGGTTTATTAGAGGGAGGGGTTAATTCGAGGGAGGGGCAGGGACCGCGACAGGTGCGGGGGGGATGGGCCGGGGGGGCAAGGCGGGGACTGGGGGGAACTGGGATTGAACTGGGAGGGATTGTGGGAACTGGGATTGAACTGGGAGGAACTGGGACAGACTGGTGGGACTGGGATTGAACTGGGAGGGACTGGGGAGAACTGGGAGGGACTGGGATGTACTGGAGGCACTGGGATGTACTGGGAGGCACTGGGATGGGCCCAGTCCTTGGCACAGGGTTTGTGGACACCAGTATGGCCCAGTACAGCTCGCTGCATCCCCAGGGACACTCCCAGTGCCTCCCAGTATATCCCAGTATATCCCAGTGCCCTCAGCCCCCATCCCAGTATATCCCAGTGCCTCCCAGTATATCCCAGTATATCCCAGTGCCCTCAGCCCCCATCCCAGTATATCCCAGTGCCCTCCCAGTATATCCCAGTGCCTCCCACCCCCTTCCCAGTATATCCCAGTGCTCCCCAATCCCCTCCCAGTATATCCCAGTGCCCCCCCAATCCCCTCCCAGTATATCCCAGTGCCCCCCCAATCCCCTCCCAGTATATCCCAGTGCTCACCCAATCCCCTCCCAGTATATCCCAGTGCTCACCCAATCCCCTCCCAGTATATCCCAGTGCCCCCCCAATCCCCTCCCAGTATATCCCAGTTCTCACCCAATCCCCTCCCAGTATATCCCAGTGCCCCCCCAATCCCCTCCCAGTATATCCCACTGCTCACCCAATCCCCTCCCAGTATATCCCAGTGCCCCCCCCAATCCCCTCCCAGTATATCCCAGTGCCCCCTCAACCCCCCGTCTCCCCACCCCGTGTCCCCCGCGTGTCCCCGTCCCTGTCCCGTCCCCGTCCCTGTCCCCCCCGTCCCTGTCCCTGTCCCTGTCCCTGTCCCCCCCGTCCCTGTCCCGTCCCCGTCCCTGTCCCCCCCGTCCCTGTCCCTGTCCCTGTCCCTGTCCCCCCCGTCCCTGTCCCCCCCTGTCCCTGTCCCCCCCCGTCCCTCTCCCCCCCGTCCCTGTCCCTGTCCCCCCCTGTCCCTGTCCCTCTCCCCCCCTGTCCCTGTCCCTCTCCCCCCCTGTCCCTGTCCCCGTCCCTGTCCCCCTCCCGTCCCTGTCCCCCCGCCGTGTCCCCCCCCCCGTCCCCGCGCAGGTGACAGAGCTCAGCGGGGCGGTGGCACCGCGGCCACGGGAAACTCTGAGTCACAGCCGGGGGAGGGGACACGGGGACAGCGGGGGACAGCGAGGGGACACCTGGGGACAACTGGGGACACCCGGGGACACCTGGGGACACCTGGGGACAGCGCCAGCGCCCGGCACACAGGTGAGACACCTGCGGTGCCTTGGGGACAGCTGGGGACACTCGGGGACAGCTGGGGACCCTTGGGGACCCTTGGAGACACTTGGAGACCCTTGGGGACAGGTGGGGACCTTTGGGGACCCTTGGGGACAGGTGGGGACCCTTGGGGACCCTTGGGGCACACTTGGGGACAGGTGGGGACGGGGGGGGGGACACTCGGAGCCGTCTGGGCCCCTCCTGGGGACACTTTGGGGCACCCTGGGGACACTCGGTGACACTCGGGGCCATCTGGGCCCCCCTTGGGGACACCTGGGCCACCCCTGGGGCACCCTCGGGGACAGCTGGTGGCACTGGGGACGCTGGGGGGAGGGGACGCTGGGACAGGTGGCACTGGGGACGCTGGGGGGAGGGGACGCTGAGGGCACTGGGGGCACTGTGACAGGTGGCACTGGGAGCACTGGTGGGGAGGGGACAGTGGGTACACAGGGACAGGTGGCATTGCTGGGGGAAGGGACGCCCGGGGACACTGGGGGCACTGGGGGTGGCACTGGGAGCACTGGGAGCACTGGGGGTGGCACTGGGGACACTGGGAGCACTGGGGAGCATTGGGGGCACTGGGAGCACTGGGGGCACTGGGAGCACTGGGAGCACTGGGAGCACTGGGGGTGGCACTGGGGGTGGCACTGGGAGCACTGGGGGTGGCACTGGGAGCACTGGGGGTGGCACTGGGGGTGGCACTGGGAGCACTGGGGGTGGCACTGGGGACACTGGGAGCACTGGGGAGCATTGGGGGCACTGGGAGCACTGGGAGCACTGGGAGCACTGGGGGTGGCACTGGGGGTGGCACTGGGAGCACTGGGGGCACTGGGAGCACTGGGGGTGGCACTGGGGGTGGCACTGGGAGCACTGGGAGCACTGGGGGTGGCACTGGGAGCACTGGGGACACTGGGGGCACTGGGAGCACTGGGAGCACTGGGGGCACTGGGAGCACTGGGGGTGGCACTGGGGGCACTGGGAGCCCTGGGGAGCACTGGGGATAGAAGGGGGAGGGGACACTGAGACTGGATTATACTGGTTACACTGGGTTGGACTGGTTATACAGGTCCGTACCGGCTTATGCTTGTCCCTACTGGTCTATACTGGTCTATACCAGTTTATACTGGTCCATACCGGTTTATACTGGTTTATACTGGTCCCTACTGGTCTATACTGGTTTGCAGGCCATGCAGGCTCCCTCAGAGGCTGCTGAGGACAAAGGTGACGGTTTAACTGGGCTGGGTTATACTGGTCCGTACTGGTCTGTACTGGTCCCTACTGGCCCCTACTGGTTCGCAGGCCATGCAGGCTCCCCTGGAGGACGCTGAGGACGAAGGTGAGGATGAGGAGCAGGTGGCACAGGCTCAGGAGCGCCTCCTGCAGGCGCTGATGGCGCGCACGGCGCGGGAGCTGCCCCGGCGGCAACTGGAGCAGGACTGGGCTGTACTGGGAGAACTGGGCAGCGGCTCCTACGGACGGGTGGTGCTGGCAGAGCCCCGGGATGGAGGTGAGAGCGCACCTGGGAGCACCTGGCTGCACATGGGGGCACCCACAGGCACACCTGGGCACACCTGGGGGCACCTGAGCACACCCGGGTGCACACGGGGGCACACACAGACACACCTGGGCACACCTGGGGGCACCTGAGTACACCTGGCTGCAGGTGGGGACACACCTGGGCACACCTAGGCACACCTGGGGGCACCCACAGACACATCCTGGGTACACCTGGGGGCACCTGAGCACACCTGGCTGCACGTGGGGACACACCTGGGCAGCAGCCTCTATGGGTGGGTGGTGCTGGCAGAGCCCCGGCAGGGAGGTGAGAGCCCACCTGGGCATACCTGTGGCCACCTGGGCATTACCAGGGTAATTCTCTCCTAGGTGTGCCCAGGTGTGCTCCCTGTCCCCAGGTGCATTACCTGTCCCTGTCCCAGGTGTGTCTGTCCCCATCCTGGCTGACCCAGGTTTGTTACCTGTCCCAGGTGTGTCTGTCCCTGTCCCAGGTGTGTTGCTGGTCCCCAGGTGTGTTACCAGACCCAGGTGCATTACCAGTCCCTGTCCTAGGTGTGTCTGTCCCCATCCTGGCTGACCCATGTGTGCCCTTAGCTGTGCAGGTGTGTTACCTGTCCCAGGTGTGTTATCTGTCCCTGACCCAGGTGTGTGTTACCTGTCTCCAGCTGTGTTTCCTGACCCAGGTGTGTTACCTGTCCCTGTCCCAGGTGTGTATTACCTGTCCCCAGGTGTGTTACCTGTCCACAGCTGTGTTTCCTGACCCAGGTGTGTTTCCTGACCCAGGTGTGTTACCTGTCCCCAGGTGCGCGGGTGGCGCTGAAGCTGTTGTCCAAGGAGCGCACGGCCAGGTGCAGTTTCCTGCGGGAGTTCTGCACTCACCTGTGCCTGCGGGGGGTGCTCACCTGTGTCCAGGTGCTGCCACTCGCCTTCGAGACCCCCACGGAGTTCGGCTTCGCTCAGGAGCTTGCACCTGCTGGGGACCTGTGCGGCCTCCTCACACCTGGGGTGAGTGACAGGTGTGGGACAGGTGTGGGAAGGGGGACAGTTGTGCACAGGTGTGTCCAGGTGACCTCTCAGGTGACACAGCACTGGGTAGGTGACAGTGCTGAGTGCCCCCAGGTGACCCCAGGTGTGTGTCCCATCCCCAGGTGATCCCGGGTGACCCCGGGTGTGTCTCCCATCCCCAGGTGTGACCCCAGCCATGTTACCTGTCCCTAGCTGTGGTACCTGTCCCCAGGTGTGCCCCCAGGTGTGTTACTTGTCCCCAGGTGTGTTACCTGTCCCCAGGTGTGATCCCAGGTGTGTTACCTGTCCCCAGGTGTGACCCCCATCGTGTTACCTGTCCCCAGCTGTGTTACCTGTCCCCAGGTGTGTTACCTGTCCCCAGCCGTGTTACCTGTCCCCAGGTGTGCCCCCAGGTGTGTTACCTGTCCCCAGGTGTGACCCCAGCAGTGTTACCTGTCCCCAGCCGTGTTACCTATCCCCAGGTTGGTCTCCCGGAGCCCCAGGTGAAGCGCTGCGCTGCCCAGGTGTCCTCGGCCCTGTCTTACCTGCACGGCCACGCCCTGGTTCACCGTGACCTGAAGCTGGACAACGTCCTGGCCTTCGACCCCGAGTGTCACCTGGTCAAGCTCGGCGACTTCGGCCTGACTCGCGTGCTGGGCTGGCAAGTGCGGCCCACGCCGGGCCCCGCCCCCTACGCCGCACCTGAGCTCTGGCACCCGTGCGCAGGTGAGGCGCGGCTGCGGCTGGAGCCCGCGCTGGACACCTGGGCGTTCGGCGTGCTGCTCTTCGCTCTGCTCACCGGCGCCTTCCCCTGGGCCTCACCTGCACGCTCCGACCCCGCCTTCCGCCGCTTCCGCGCCTGGCACGGCCGCACCTGCCCAGGTGAGGCCCCGCCCAGGCCGCCGCGCGCCTGGAGGGGGCTGGGGGAGGCGGCGCTGCGGCTGTTGAGGGGGTTGTTGCATCCCTCACCTGGGCGGAGGTGTCCGCCCGGGGAGGTGCTCAGGTACCTGGGTAGGCCGTGGGCGGGTGAGGGGGGACAGGTGAGCGCTGCGGGTGAGGGGGGACAGGTGAGTGCTGTGGGGGAAGGGGGGAGCAGGCAGGGATCATCCTCAGATGAGAGTGGGAGTGGCCAGGTGAGCTCTGCAGGTGAGAATGAGAATGGACAGGTGAGTGCTGCAGGTGAGAATGAGGAGGGACAGGTGAGCACTGCAGGTGAGGGGGGACAGGTGATGTCTGCAGGTGAGAGTGGGAGTGGCCAGGTGAGCGCTGCAGGTGAGGGGGGGAGCAGGCAGATGTGTTGTGCAGGTGGGGAGGGACAGGTGAGCTCTGCAGGTGATGAAGGAGAGGTGAGCTCTGCAGGTGACAATGAGAATGGACAGGTGAGCTCTGCAGGTGAGAGTGGGAGTGGACAGGTGAGCTCTGCAGGTGAGAATGAGGAGGGACAGGTGAGCTCTGCAGGTGAGGGGGAACAGGTGAGCTCTGCAGGTGAGAGTGGGAGTGGCCAGGTGAGCTCTGCAGGTGAGAATGAGGAGGGACAGGTGAGCTCTGCAGGTGAGGGGGAACAGGTGAGCTCTGCAGGTGAGAGTGGGAGTGGCCAGGTGAGCTCTGCAGGTGAGAGTGGGAGTGGCCAGGTGAGCTCTGCAGGTGAGAATGAGGATGGACAGGTGAGCTCTGCAGGTGAGGGGGAACAGGTGAGCTCTGCAGGTGAGAGCCCTGAAGGTGAGGGGGGCAGTGGCCAGGGATCCCCCTCAGGTGAGAGTGGCCAGGTGAGCCCCACAGGTGACTCCAGTTTTCCCAGTAGTGAGGTGAGGACACCTGGACAGGTGAGGAGAACACCAGGAGGGGGGATAGAGACACCTGGGGTGAGATGGAAACACCTGGAGATGGGATAGGGACACCTGGGCACGGGAGAGAAACACCTGGACAGGTGAGGGAAACACCTGGAGATGGACTGGGACCATCTGGAATGAGCTGGAAGCACCTGGACAGGTGTTGGACACACCTGGAGTGGGCCAGGAACACCTGGACAGGTGTCAGACACACCTGGAGCCCCACCTGGCTCACCTGTGCCCACCTGGGGATCCCGAATTCAATAAAATTCCTGGGATTTTTTTTCCCCCTTTTTTTTCCTTTTTTGGAGCTCTTTGGGTCCGGTGGGGCGGGGGAAGGGCGGGAAAAATGGGGGAAAAACCCGGGAAAAACGGGGAAAAAAACCTGGGAAAATTGGGGAAAAAAACCTGGGAAAATTGGGGAAAAAAACCTGGGAAAATTGGGGAAAAAAATGGGAAAATCGGGAAAAAAAAAACGGGAAAATTTGGTTTTAAAAATGCGATAAAAACGGGATAAAAAATGGGAAAATTGGGATAAAATGGGATAAAAATGGGAAAATTGGGGAAATTGGGAAATTGGGAATTCGGGGGAAATTGGGGAAAAATGGGAAAATTGGGATAAAAATGGGGAAAATTGGGATAAAAATGGGAAAATTGGGATAAAAATGGGGGAAACAGAAAATTGGGGGAAAATGGAGAAATTGGGAATTTGGGGAAAATTGGGATAAAAATGGGAAAATTGGGATAAAAAATGGGAAAATTGGGGAAATTGGGAATTCGGGGGAAATTGGGGGAAAAAATGGGAAAATTGGGATAAAAATGGGGAAAATTGGGAATTTGGGGGAAATTGGGATAAAAATAGGGAAAATTGGGATAAAAATGGGAAAATTGTGGGAAAAGTTGGAAAATTGGGGGGGGAAATGGGAAAATTTTGGGGGAAATGGGGAAATATTATGGAAAAATGGGAAAATTGGGAAAAATGAGAGAAGGGGGGAAACGGGAAAAGTTGGAAAATTGGGATAAAAATGGGGAAAATGGGGAAATTGGGAATTTGGGGAAATTGGGATAAAAATGGGAAAAAAGGGGAAATTTGGGGGAAAAGTTGGAAAATAGGGGAAAATGGGAAAAAGGCGGAAATTTGGGATGAAAATTGGGAAAAATGTGGAATTTGGGGGGGAATGGGAAAAGAGGGAAAGAAATGGTAAAAAAAAGTGGGAAAATTGAGGGGAAAGCAGGAAAAATCGGGGGGAAATGGGGAATTCTGGGGGGAAAAACAGGAAAACGGGAAAGGGGGGAAAGCAGAAATTAAGGGAAAAAATGGGAAAATTGGGGAAAATTGAGGGAAAAAAGGCGGAAAAATGGGGAAATTGGGGGAAGGTGGGAAAATGGGGGGGAAAAAACAGGAGGAATTTTTAAGGCAAATCCCAGAAATCCCAGAAATCCCAGAAATCCCAGAAATCTGAAAAATCTGAGAAATCCCAGAAATTCCGGAAATCCCGGAAATCCCACAAATCCCACAAATCCCACAAATCCAGGAAATCCCACAAATCCAGGAAATCCCAGAAATCCCAGAAATCCCAGAAATCCCAGAAATCTGAAAAATCTGAAAAATCCCGCAGATCCCACAAATCCCACAAATCCCGGAAATCCCGGAAATCCTGGAAATCCCAGAAATCTGAGAAATCCCAGAAATCCCGGAAATCCAGGAAATCCCACAAATCCCACAAATCCCACAAATCCAGGAAATCCCAGAAATCCCAGAAATCCCAGAAATCCCAGAAATCCCAGAAATCCAAAAAATCCAAAAAAATCCAAAAAATCCAAAAAATCCCGGAAATCCCAGAAATCCCAGAAATCCCAGAAATCCCAGAAATCCCAGAAATCTGAAAAATCTGAAAAATCCCACAAATCCCAGAAATCTGAAAAATCTGAAAAATCCCACAAATCCCGGAAATCCCAGAAATCCCGGAAATCCCACAAATCCCGGAAATCCCAGAAATCCTGGAAATCCCAGAAATCCCAGAAATCCTGGAAATCCCACAAATCCCAGAAATCCCACAAATCCCGGAAATCCCACAAATCCAGGAAATCCCAGAAATCCCGGAAATCCCGGAAATCCCGGAAATCCCGGAAATCCCGGAAATCCGAAAAATCCGAAAAATCCCAGAAATCCTGGAAATCCCAGAAATTCCACAAATCCCGGAAATCCCAGAAATCCCAGAAATCCCACAAATCCGGGAAATCCCACAAATCTCTGGCCCTTCCCATTTTTCTCTCCTGATTGACCTTTGGAAAATCTGGGAATTCCGGGTCCGAAGGTTCCCGGAGCGGGCGGCGGCTCCAGCTGGAAATATTTCCTGATCCCGGTGAATTACTGGGAATTTTTCCTCGATCCCGATGAATTTTTGGGAATTTTTCCCTGATCCCGGTGAATTTTTGGGAATTTTTCTTCGATCCTGGTGAATTTTTGGGAACGTTTCCTCAATCCCAGTGAATTTTTGGGAATTTTTCCCTGATCCCGGTGAATTTTTGGGAATTCTTCCTCGATCCCGGTGAATTTTTGGGAATTTTTCCCCGACCCCGGTGATTTTTTTGGGAACATTTGGGATTGAGGGGTGAGTGCTTCTGTCCCTCCGTGGGATCCGGCCGCTTTTCCCGGGATTTTTTTGGGTTTGTGGATTTGGAGTTTGGATCCAGTGAGAAATCCGGAGCTTTCCTGGATCCTTCCCTTTGTTCCTTTACTTCCCTTTTCCCATTTTGCCATTTTTCCCTTTTCCCCTTTTCCCCTTTTCCCATTCCCCCTTTACCCATTTTTCCCCTTTCCCCTCATTCCCCCCTTTTCCCCATTTTTCCCTTTTTCCCCATGCCCCCTTTTCCCATTTTTCCCCTTTTTCCCCATTTCCCATTCCCCCCTTTCCCCATTTTCCCCATTTTCCCCATTTCCCCATTTTCCCCCATTTTCCCCATTTTCCCCATTTTCCCCATTTTCCCCATTTTCTCCATTTTCCCCATTTTCCCCATTTTCCCCCTTTCCCCCTTTTCCCCTTTCCCTTTATTCCTTTTCCCCCTCCCCCTTTTCCTTTTCCATTTTTTTCCTTTTCCTTCCCCCCTTTTCCCCTTTTCATTTCCCTTTTCCCCCTTTTTCCTTCCCCCACTCATCCCCCTTCCCCTTTTTCCCTTCTCCCCTTTTTTCCCTTTTCCCCTTTTTTCCCTTTTCCCCTTTTTCCCTTTTCCCCCTTTTTGAGCCTTTTTCCTATTTTCTTTTTTCCCTTTTCCCTCCTTTTCCTACTTTCCCTTTTCCCCCTTTTTTCCCTTTTCCCCCTTTATTTATTTTTTCCCTTTGCCCTTTCCCTTTCCCCCTTTTCCACTTTTCCCCTTTTCCCCGTTTCCCCTTTCCCCTTTTTCCGCTTTTCCACTTTTCCCCCTTTTTCCCCATCTTTTCCCTTTTTTCCCTTTTCCATTTTCCTGCTCTTCCCCTTTTTCCTTTTCCCCCTTTTCCCCTTTTTTCCCATTTTTTTCCATTTTTCCCCTCCCCCCCCTTTTCCCCCTTTTCCCACTTTTTTCCCTTCCCCCCCTTTTTTCCCATTTTTCCCCCTTTTTTCCCTTTACCTGCCCTCTCCCTTTTTCCTTCTTTCCCTTTTCCTTTTTTTTCCTTTTCCCTTTCCCCTGTTTTTCCCCCTTTTATCCCTTTTCCCATCCCATTCCCACTTTTTCTCTCCCCATTTCCCACCCTTTCCCAGGATTTTCCCTCTCTCCCCCGAGCCCTTCCCAAGGAATTCCCGACCCCAATTCCCAATTCCCCGATCGCTGGAACTTCTCCTTCCCTGCAGGATCGGGAACGGGATCGGGATTGGGAATGGGATTGGGAACGGGATTGGGAATTCCGACCCCGCTGCTGCTCCTGGTGCTCTCCACGCTCCATCCCATAATAGGTGAGTTTGTGGGGTCAGGAATCAATGGGATTGGAAAGGAAATTTGGGATCAAAATTCTCACGGGAGACGTTATCCCTGCCCCAGGAATGTGGAACCCAAAGAATTTTGGGATTTTGAGCACAAAAAAATTCGGGATATGGGACCCAAAAAAATCTGGGAACACGGGATCCAAAAAATTCTGGAATTCTGGAAGAGTTCCGGAATGTGGAAACCCAAAGAACTCTGGAATATTGAACCCAAAGAATTTTGGGATATAGAATCTGAAAATTTCAGGATATTGATCCCAAGGAATTCCGGGATATTGAACCCAAAGGATCCCGGGAATGTTAAACCCAAAAAATTCTGGAATACGGAAACCTAAAATTTGGGAATATTGAACCTGAATAATTTGGGAATGTGGAACTCCAAGAATTCTGGGATATCGATCCCAAACAGTTTGGGAGTATTGAACCCGAAAATTTCCAGGAATATTTATCCCAAACAATTCCAGGAATATGAAACCTAAAAAATTCAGGAATGTTGAGCCCCCCAAAAAATTTGGGAATATTGAACCAAAAAAATTTGGGAATATCAATCCCAAACACTCCTGGGAGTATTGATCCCAAAGAATTCCAGGAATATTGATCCCAAAAAGTTTTGAGAACATCGATCACAAATAATCTGGGGATATCGGCCCCAAACAATTCGGGAATGCAGGTCCCAAACAATTTGGGAATAATTATCCCGAAAAATTCAGGGATATTGATCCCACAGTCTGGGAGATTCATCCCAAACAATTCCAGGATATTGATCCCAAACAATTCCGGGAATATCGATCCCAAAGAATTCCTGGAATATTGATCCCAAATAATTCTTGCAATATTGATCCCAAACAATCCAGGATATCGATCCCAAAGAATTCCGGGAATATTGATCCCGAACAATTCAGGATATTGATCTCAAATAACTCCTGGAATATTGATCCTAAATAATTCCAGGAATATTGATCCCAAATAATTCTGGGAATATTGATCCCAAACAATCCCAGGATATCAATCCCAAATAACTCCTGGAATATCGATCCCAAACGATTCGGGAATACCGATCCCAAACACTCCTGGCCAGCTCCGAGTGGGAATTCCGGGATTTTTCCCCCTGCGCTCCACAGGGACCATCCCTGAGCCTCTGCTGGTGCTGGAGGGTTCGGAGCGGGCCGGGATCCGGCTCCGGTGCCTCTCGGAGCAACCTTTTCCCGAAATCCGCCTGCTCTGGAGCGGTGCCGACGGCCTCAACCTGACGGGAATTCCGGCTCCCACAGCCGACGGGAACGCTGGCAGCTCGCTGCTGCTCCGGCCAGGATTCGGGAACGCCGCGTCCTGCCGGGCCCTGGATCCCAACCTGGGCACGGCCGCGGAATCGTCCGTGGTCATCGCCGGTGAGACGTCGGGAAACCGGGAATTCTGTCCAGGTTATCCTGGGAATCCGGGAATTCTGTCCAGGTTATCCCAGGAAACTGGGAATTCCATCCCAGTTATCCCGGGAATCCGGGAATTCCATCCAGGTTATCCCGGGAATCCGGGAATTCCGTCCCGGTTATCCCAGGAATCCGGATCCCATTGGGGAAATCCGGAGGGGTTGGGATTTGTTTGGGTTTTTTTCCCGGGTTTTGAGGCGTGGGGAGATCCGGAATTGGTTTTCTGTGGAGTGGGGGATGAGTCAGGGTGGAATTCCCAGTTTGGGATTGGGGAATTCCCGGTTTGGGAGTGGGGGTATTCCCAGTTTGGGATTGGGAAATTCCCAGTTTGGGAATGGGGGAATTCCCAGTTTGGGATTGGGGAATTCCCAGTTTGGGGATGGACTTCCCAGTTGCAGTCTGGAATTCCCAGTTCCCAGACCCAGTTCCCAGTTCCCAGTTCCCAGACCCAGTTCCCAGTTCCCAGTTCCCAGTTCCCAGTTCCCAGACCCAATTCCCAGTTCCCAGTTCCCAGACCCAGTTCCCAGTTCCCAGTTCCCAGACCCAATTCCCAGTTCCCAGACCCAATTCCCAGTTCCCAGCCCCAGTTCCCATTTCCCATTTCCCAGCCCCAATTCCCAGTTCCCAGCCCCAGTTCCCAGTTCCCAGACCCAATTCCCAGTTCCCAGGCCCAGTTACCAGTTCCCAGACCCAATTCCCAGTTTTCCTTTTCCAGACGTTTTCTTCCCTGCCCCGTCCCCATGCCTGGCGCCGTTCCTGCTGCTCCTGCTGCTCGCGCTGAGCCTGGCGCTGGCGGCCGCCTTCCGACTGCGCCGTGAGCCCAATGTTCCCCGATCCCAACGTTCCCAATCCCGACGTTCCCCGATCCCAATGTTTCCCGATCCCAACATTCCCGACATTCCCAGCATTCCCCAATGCCAACGTTCCCCAATCCCGACGTTCCCAACATTCCTGACGTTCCCGTCATTCCCGATGTTCCCCAATCCCGACGTTCCCGACATCCCCGACGTTCCCTGATCCCAACAAATCCCGACGTTCCCCGATCCCAACATTCCCGGCGTTCCCCAATCCAGACGTTCCCCAATCCCCACGTTCCTGACCTTCCCAATGTTCCCCGATCTTGACGTTCCCCGCGTTCCTGACTTTCTTGACATTCCCAACATTCCCAAAATTCCCAAATCTCTGACATTCCCGATGTTCCCAACATTCCCGACGTTCCCCAATCCCAACGTTCCCCAATCCCCGCGTTCCTGACATTCCCCATGTTCCCAACGTTCCCAATGTTCCCCAATCCCGACGTTCCCCAATCCCGACGTTCCCCACATTCCTGATGTTCCTGACATTCCCAACATTCCCAAATCCCTGACATTCCCAACATTCCTGACATTCCCAATGTTCCCTTTTTCCCATTTCCCCTCCTCTTTTCCCATTCCCAAATCCCGGCATTCGCAACATTCCCGACATTCCCGACATTCCCGACGTTCCCTTTTCCCTGCTCACCGCCCCCTTTTCCCATTCCCAAATCCCGACATTCCCAAACCCCAACATTCCCAACATTCCCAACATTCCCAACATTCCCAACATTCCCAACGTTCCCAACATTCCCGACATTCCCAACATTCCCGACATTCCCGACATTCCCTTTTCCCGTTTCTCCCTCTTTCCCCATTTCCCCTCCATTTTCCCCATTTCCCATTTTCCCATTTTATTCACATTAATGAGCCATTAATCACCCATTAATTACCCATTAATTAACTCATTCATGAGCCATTAATCACCCATTAATCACCCATTAATTAACTCATTCATTACCCATTAATCACGAATTAATCACCCATTAACCAGCCATTAATTACCCATTAATCGCTCATTAATTACCAATTAATTAACTCATTAATGAGCCGTTAATGAGCTCTTCCCTCTCCGCGTTTCCCCAGGGAACCGCCGCGCGCTGGCCCAGGACCGTGAGCGCCGTTCATTAATTAATTAATTCATTCATTCATTAATGACGTTAATTAATAACCGCCCTTCATTCTTGTCCCGTGACGTTCAAGTGCCCTTGATTGAGGAATTCATTAATTACTTCATTAATTATTAACGCGTCGGTAATTAATAAATCAATGCTGAAAAATTAAAAAATGCGATAAAGGAAATCAAAATGTGAAATAAAAAATGGGAAATGTGAATTATGGAGTGGGAAATTAAATTTATATGGAAAATATCAAAATTATAAAACGTAAATTAATAAATGTAAATTATCAAATATCAAATATGAATTATGGAGTGGGAAATTAAATTTATACGGAGAATATCAAATAATGAAATGTAAATTAATAAATAAAAATATGAAAATATAAAATATGAATTATGGAATGGGAAATTAAATTTATATGGAAAATATCAAATAATGAAATGTAAATTAAAAAATTAAAAATATCAAATACGAAATATGAATTATGGATTGGGAAATTAAATTTATATGGAGAATATCAAAATCATAAAATGTAAATTAATAAATCAAATATAAAATATAAAATATAAAATATAAAATATAAAATATAAAATATAAAATATAAAATATAAAACATGAATTATGGAATGGCAAATTAAGCTTAAATGGGAAATTTCAAAATTATGAAATGTAAATTAAAAAATATAACAAAGATAAAATATAAAATATAAAATATGAAGTATGGAATGGGAAATTAAATTTATACGGAAAATATCAAAATTAAGAAGTATGAATTATGAATTATGAATTAAATTTTGTGATTTCTATTTTACAAAATGTCAAAATTAATCTTAAAAATTCAATTAATAGCAATATTAAAAATTTAATATAAATATTCCGAATTATGAATTTGAATTCTGAATTATGAATTTAAATTATGAATTCAGTTTTGTAATTTGTTTTTTACAAAATGTGAAATATAAAATATAAAAATATGAATTATGAAATCCGAAATTAAATTTAAATGGAAAATATCAAATAATGAAATGTAAATTAATAAATAAAAATATCAAATATAAAATATGAATTATGGAATGGGAAATGTAATTTAAATGGAAAGTATCAAAATTCTGAAATGTAAATTAAAAAATACAAATATAAAATATAAAATATTAATTAAATAATCCGAAATTTAATTTATATAGAGAATATAAAAATTATGAAACGTAAATTATTAAATGTAAAATATAAAATATTAATTATGAAATCCGAACTTTAATTTAAATAGAAAATATCAAAATTAAGAATTATGAATTATGAATTAAATTTTGTAATTTCTATTTTACAAAATGTCAAATATCAAATATAAAATATGAATTATGAAATGGGAAATTTAATTTAAATGGAAAATATCAAAATTCTGAAAAGTAAATCAAAATTTAAAATGTAAAATATTAATTATGACATGGGAAATTAAATTTATATAGCGAATATAAAATTATAAAATGTAAATTAATAAATAAAAATGTAAAATGTAAAATCTGAATTATGGATTGGGAAATTAAATTTAAAGGGAAAATTTCAAATAATGAAATGTAAATTAATAAATATAAAATATCAAATATCAAATATTAATTTTGGAATTCGAAATTTAATTTAAATAGAAATTATCAAAATTCTGAAATGTAAATTAAATTAAAAATATCAAATATGAAATAAGAATTATGAAATAGGAAATTTAATTTATACGGAAAATATCAAATGAGGAAATGTAAATTGAAAATAAAAATATTAAATATAAAATATGAATTATGAATTGGGGAATTAAATTTAAATTGAAAATATCAAAGTTATAAAATATTAATTATTAAATTTAAAATGTCAATTATTATTGATGGAATGGGAAATTAAATTTAAATGGAAAATATCAAATAATGAAATGTAAATTAATAAATAAAAATATCAAATATCAAATATGAATTATGTAATGGGAAATGTAATTTAAATGGGGAATATCAAAGTTATAAAATGTAAATTATTAAATATAAAATGTCAATTATTAATGATGGAATCGAAAATTTAATTTAAATGGAAAATATCAAATAATGAAATGTAAATTAATAAATAAAAATATCAAATATCAAATATGAATTATTGAACGGGAAATTAAATTTATACTGAAAATATCAAAATTATAAAATGTTAATTAAATAAATAAAAATATCAAATATAAAATATTAATTATGGAATGACAATTTTAATTTAAATGGAGAATATGAAAGTTATAAAATGTCAATTATTAATGATGGAATGGCAATTTTAATTCAAATGGAAAATATGAAAGTTATAAAATATAAATTATTAAATTTCAGAAATCTCCACTGAGTTCTGCGAGTTCCAGAATTCGGAACTGAGGAAATGGAATCGAGTTCAACACCAAGGGGAGCCCAAATTCCCAACCTCGGGAATTTTGTCTGGATCCCAAAATTCTCCAAAATTTTCTTTTTCCTTCCCGAGCAGGAAAATCCCAGCAGCGAATCCAGGAGGGTGAGAGGAGCTCCCGAAATTCCCAAAATTCCTAAAAATTCCCCGAAAAAATTCCCAAATTCCCGTGAAAATCCCAAAAATTCCCAAAATTCCCAAAACTCCTAAAATTCCCCAAATTCCCAAAATTCCCAAAATTCGCCCTGAAAATACCAGAATTCCCCAAAATTCCCCAAATTCCCAAAATTCCCAAAATTCCTAAAATTACCAAAATTCCTAAAATTTCCCAAATTCCAAAAAATTCCCCAAATTCCCAAAATCCCCAAAATTCCCCAAATTCCCAAAATTCCCCAAAAATTCCCAAATTCCCCTGAAAATCCCAGAATTCCCCAAATACCCAATTTCCCCAAATTCCCCAAAATTTCCCCTGAAAATCCCAGAATTCCCCAAATTCCCCAAATTCCCCAAATTCCCAAAATTCCCCTGAAAATCCCGGAAATCCCCAAAATTCCCCAAATTCCCAAAATTCCCAAAATTCCAAAACTCCCCCTGAAAATCCCGGAAATCCCCAAATTTCCCCTAAAAATTCCCAAAATTCCCCTGAAAATCCTGGAATTCCCAAAAAATTCCCCAATTTCCCCAAATTCCCAAACTTCCCAAAAATTCTCCAAATTCCCAAAAAATTCCCCCTGAAAATCCGAGAATTCCCAAAATTCCCCCCAAAATACCTGGAATTTCCAAAATTCCCGTAATTCCCAAAAAATTCCCAAAATTCCCCCTGAAAATCCCGGAATTCCCCAAATTCCCAAAAAATTCCCAAAAACTTCCGAAAATTCCCCATAATATCCAAAATTCCCCCAAATTCCCAGAATTCCCGAAATTCCCAAAATTCCCCTGAAAATCCCGGAATTCCCCGAAATTCCCAAAATTTCCTAAAATTCCCAAAAATTCCCCAAATTCCCAGAATTCCTCAAAAAAATCCCCAAAAATTCCCGGAATTCCCAAAAATTCCCAAAAATTCCCCAAAAAATTCCCAAAATTCCCAAAATTCCCAAAATTCCCCAAATTACAAAAAAAAAATCCCAAAATTTCCCTGAAAATCCCGGAATTCCCAAAATAATCCCAAAATTCCCAAAATTCTCCAATTTCCCCAAATTCCCAAAATTCCCAAAATTCACACAAGTCCCCTGAAAATCCCGGAATTCCCAAAATTCCCCCCAAAATTCCCCAAATTTCCCCCAAAAATTCCCCAAATTCCCCAAAATTGAAAAAAAATTCCCAAAATTCCCAAAATGCCCCCTGAAAATTCCCAGAATTCCCCCCCAAAAAAATCCCCAAATTCTCCTGGAATTCCCAAATATTCCCCCGAAAATCCCAAAAATTCCCCCAAAAATTCCCCCCAAAATTCCCCCAAAAATTCCCAAATTCCCAAAACATTCCCAGAATTCAACCAAAAATTCCGGAATTCCCAGAATTCCCCCGCAAAAAAAAAAAAAAAAAATCCCCAAATTTCCCGGAATTCCTAAAAAATTCCACCCGGAAATTCCCCAAATTCTCCCCTAAATAAATAAATTAATAAATATCCTTCCCAAAATTCCCCGATTTCCCCCGAAATTCCAGATTTTTCCCCGGGAATTTTGGGAATTTTCCCTCTGATCCCGATTCTTGCAGAGATCGAGGAGCTCCGGATGGAACTGGGTAAGTGGCGCCATTAATTAGTAATTAATAACCCATGATTAATTAATTAATTATTAGCCCCTAATTAATCTATTAGGCCCTAATTAATAAGTTATTAGCCTTTAATTAATCAATTATTAGCCCCTAATTAATCCGTTGTTAGCCTTTAATTAATCAATTATTAGCCACTAATTAATAAGTTATTAGCCTTTAATTAATCAGTTATTAGCCCCTAATTAATAAATTATTAGCAGGCAAAAATTATTTTTTCATTAAAGCAGACAAATTAATTATTTATTAGATAAATAAATCATTCAAGCAGGCAGATTAATCATTTATTAGATTAGTAAATCATTAAAGCAGGAAAATTAATTAATTATTAGATTAATAAATCATTAAAGCAGGAAAATTAATTATTTATTAGATGAATAAATCATTAAAGCAGGCTAATTAATTAATGATTAGACTGCGATTAATTAACTCTTCATTAGACATGGACTGATTGATTATTTATTACCCAGACTCTCATTAATTATTAAACTCAATTAATTCCCTTATTTTGCTTATTCAAATTATTCGCTTCCCTCAATTATGAACTCTTAGACTGGAACTAATTAATTAATTAATTAATTAATGATTTCTGGTTCTGTTTTTTTTTTTCCAGAGGAGGTGACGGAAAAATTCCAGAGGGGTAAAAATTCCAAATCCGGCATTAAAAAACCTGATTAATTCATTAATTAATTAATTGAAAATTAATTTGGATTAATTGGATAATTCCTATTAATTGAAAATTAATTAGGATTAATGGGATAATTCCAATTAATTGAAAAATAATTAGGATTAAGTGAATAATTAAAATTAACTGAAAATTAATTAGGACTAATTGAATAATTCCAATTAATTGGAAATTAATTTGGATTAGTTCGATAATTCAAATTAATTGGAAATTAATTTGGATTAATTGGATAATTCCAATTAATTGAAAATTAATTAGGATTAATGGGATAATTCCAATTAATTGAAAATTAATTAGGATGAATTGAATAATTAAAATTAATTGAAAATTCTTCAGGAGTCTGAATTAATTTTCTAACAAGAAATTATTATTAATATTATTATTATTATTATTATTATTATTATTATTATTATTAATGTTATTAATGTTATTAATGTTATTATTAATGTTATTATTATTGATATTCCTATCATTATCATTATCATTGCTAATTAATTCCAGATCATTTATTATTTTAATTATCGGTGTTATTAGCTCTAATATCGCTAATTAATTCCGGATCATTTACTATTATTACTATTGTTATTACTATTATTATTATTACTGTTAGTATTATTACTATTATTATTACTATTATCAATATTATTATTACTACTATTGTTATTGTTATTAATAATTATAGTAGTAATAATAATAATAATCACAGTGTTACTATTACTGTTGCTATTATTATTTCATTATTATCATTATTGCTATTATTACTATTATTATTGCTGTTATTATTTTATTATTATTATTTTTTATTATTACTATTATTATTGTTATTAAAATTACCCTTATTATTATTATTACAATTACTGTCATAATTTCAATTATAATTTTTAATGTTGTTTATTATTTGTTTCATTTCTCTGATTGTTGCCGGCTGTAATTAATAACGGCTCTAATGAATTTCGTTAATGACCTCGGATCAATCCCGATCCCCATTTCCTTCGCAGAGAGTCGGGAAATGGCGGCGACCATCGGTGAGGGAATTCTGGGAATTCTGGGAATTCTGGGAATTCCGGGAATTGTGGGAGTTCCGGGAATTCCGGGCGTTATGGGAATTATGGGAATTGTGGGAATTCCGGGAATTCCGGGACTTCTGGGAATTGTGGGAATTCCGGGAATTCTGGGAATTGTGGGAATTGTAGGAATTCTGGGAGTTCTGGGAATTTGGGAATTTAGGTGTTTGGGATTTGGGGAATTGCAGAAATTTTGGGGTTTGGGGGAATTTCAGGAATTTGGGGTATTTGGTGCCACAGGTGTCACTCAGGTTTCACTCATGTGTCCCTCACCTGTCCCAGGCCTGTCCCTCACCTGTCTCAGGTGTCACTCAGGTGTCACTCCGGTGTCAGTCCAGTGTCCCACCCCTGTCCCACCCCTGTCCCTCACCTGTCCCAGGTGTCCCCTCTCCGTCACCTTTCCCGTTTCTCTTCCAGAGCTGCTCCAGGCCCAGCTCGGTGAGTGGCCCCGCCCCCCACCTGTGACGTAATCAGAGTGAGCTGCCGCTAATGAGCGAGAATGAGCGTGGCCATTAAGGGTCACTCATTAACGAGGATTCATTAACGCTCGTTAATTAGCGCTCCTTCCCACACAGACTTCCGGCACGCTCAGAGCTACGCAGGTGAGTCCGGCCCAAATCATCGTCATCGTCATCATCATTATCATCATCATCATCATCATCGTCGTCGTCATCGTCATCGTCATCCTCATCATCATCCTACTTCTCCATTTCCTTTTCCAACGATATCCCCGCGATATCCCCGCGATATCCCCACGATATCCCGCGATATCCCCACGATATCCCGCGATATCCCGCAATATCCCCGCGATATCCCGTGATATCCCCGCGATATCCCACGATAGCCGCGATATCCCCATGATATCCCCGCAATATCCCGCGATATCCCCGCGATATCCCGCGATATCCCCGCAATATCCCCGTGATATCCCACGATATCCCACGATATCCCACGATACCCCGCGATATCCCCACGATATCCCGCGATATCCCGCAATATCCCCGCGATATCCCGTGATATCCCCGCGATATCCCGCAATATCCCACAATATCCCTGCGATATCCCCGCGATATCCCACGATAGCCGCGATATCCCCATGATATCCCCGCAATATCCCGCGATATCCCCGCGATATCCCGCGATATCCCCGCAATATCCCCGTGATATCCCACGATATCCCACGATATCCCACGATACCCCGCGATATCCCCACGATGTCTCACGGCGCCCTCTCCCCTCCGCAGTGTCACTGACCCTGGAGCGGCATTGCCGGGCCCCGGCCGTGGCTCGGGAAGGCTTTTCCCGAGGGAAGCACTACTGGGAGGTGGAGCTGGGCCAGGAGCCGGCCTGGGAGCTGGGGGTGCTGGACCAGCAAACCCGCAATGCCCTGCGGCGTTCCCAGAGGGATTCCCATCGGGATTCCCTGCAGGATTCCCTGCAGGATTCCCATCAGGATTCCCATCACGATTCCCATCACGATTCCCATCGGGATTCCCTGCGGGATTCCCAGCACGATTCCCATCGGGATTCCCATCACGATTCCCATCGGGATTCCCATCACGATTCCCATCAGGATTCCCATCGGGATTCCCTTCAGGATTCCCCACCCTCCATGCCCCAGGACAGGCCTGCAGTGCTGCGGTATTCCCAGGGGGAATTCCGGCTGCCGGGAGGGAAGCTGCTCAGGAATTCCGGGCGCTGCCGCGTGCTCGGCGTGCTCCTGGACCAGGAGCGTCGCCTCCTCTCCTTCTTCGACGCCGAGGAAAAGCGACGCCTGGGATCCGTGGCCCTGGAAACGCCCGGGAATCTCTTCCCGTTCTTCAGCCCGGCACGCGCCGGGAATTCTCCGGGGATCCGGAGGTGCCGGGACCAGTCGCCACTGGAAACAGAATTCATGTCCGGACAGGGAATTGCGGCCGATTCCGTGTCCCACGTGTCCCTCCGCCCTCCAATGAATTCCTGAGCCGGCGTTCCGAGCATTCCCGCTGCGGCGTTCCGGGAATCCCCAAAGCTCAGCCGTGAGCCTGGCAGAAATCATAAAGGAAATTAACATTGAGATATTCAAATCACCGCCTTTAAATATTCAAATTAACCCCGACCCAAACTGCCATTTAAATATTCATGTCAGTCCCATCCAATATTCCAATTCTTCCCATTCAATATTCCAGTTATTCCCATTAAATATTCCAATTCTTCCCATTAAATGTTCCAATTATTCCCATTAAATGTTCCAATTATTCCCATTAAATGTTCCAATTCTTCCCGTTAAATATTCCAATTATTCCCATTTTAATGTTCCAATTCTTCCCATTCAATATTCCAATTCTTCCCATTAAATATTCCAATTATTCCCATTCAATATTCCAGTTATTCCCATTTTAATGTTCCAATTCTTCCCATTCAATATTCCAGTTATTCCCATTTTAATGTTCCAATTCTTCCCATTCAATATTCCAGTTATTCCCATTTTAATGTTCCAATTATTCCCATTAAATATTCCAATTATTCCCATTTCAATATTTGAATTATTCCCATTAAATATTTGAATTATCCCCATTTCAATATTTGAATTATTCCCATTTCAATATTCCAATTATTCCCATTTCAGTATTCCAATTATTCGCATTTATAAATTGAAGAATTGTGAAGAAAATTGTTCAGTGCGGGTTCAGAGTTTTGTCTGATTGATGAGGTTAAAAAGAAAATAAAAACAAAGTTTGAAAGAAAAAAAAATGTGAGATAAAAAATAGGAATTGTGAGATAAAAAATGGGAATTGTGAGATAAAAAAAAAAAAAATCCCAAAAAAATCCCCAATCCGCGTTCCAGGTGGGACAAAAATCCCCAAAAAAATCCCAAAAAAATCCCAAAACAATCCCAAAGAAATCCCAAAGAAATCGCAAAAATATCCCCAAAAATACCAAAAAAATCCCAAAGAATCCCAAAGAAATCTCAAAAAAATCCCAAAGAAATCCCAAAAAAATCCCCAAACAAATCCCCAAAAATTCACAAATAAATCCCAAAGAAATCAAAAAAATCCCCAAGAAGTCTCAAAAAAATCCCAAAGAAATCCCAAAAAATATCCCCAAAATATCCCCAAAAAGATCCCCAAAAATAAAAAAAAAATCCCCAAGAAATCCCCAAAAATAAAAAAAAAATCCCCAAGAAATCCCCAAAAATCCCAAAAGAATCCCAAAGAAATCCCAAAGAAATCCCCAAGAAATCCCAAAATAAATCCCAAAGAAATCCCAAAAAATATCCCCAAAATAAATCCCAAAAAATCCCAAAAAAATCCCCAAAAAGTCCCAAAACAATCCCAAAAATATCCCCCAAAAATCCCAAAGAAATCCCAAAATAATCCCCCAGAAATCCCAAAATAATCCCAAAATAATCCCCAAAAAATTCCAGAAAAATCCCAAAAAAATCCCCAAAAAATCTCAAAAAATCCCCAAGAAATCTCAAAAAAATCCGCAAAAAATCCCAAAAAGTCCCAAAAAATCCCCAAGAAATCTCAAAAAAATCCCAAAATATCAAAAAAAAAATCCCCAAGAAATCCCAAAAAAATAATTTAAAAAAAAAGCCAAAAATATCCCCAAAAAATCCCAAAAAATTTCCCAAAATAAATCCCAAAAAAATCCCAAAAAATCCCAAAGAAATCCCAAAATAATTCTCCAATCTGTATTCCAGGTGGGAGAAAAATCCCAAAAAAATCCCCAAAAAATCCCAAAGAAATCCCAATAAATCCGCAAAACATCCCATATAAATCCCAAATAAATCCCCAACAAATCCCAAAATAAATCCCATATAAATCCCCAGTAAATCCCAATAAATCCCAATAAATCCCAATAAATCCCAATCAATCCCAATCAATCCCAATCAATCCCAATAAATCCCAATCAATCCAAATCAATCCAAATCAATCCCAATCAATCCCAATCAATCCCAATCAATCCAAATCAATCCAAATCAATCCCAAACCATCCCAAATCCATCCCAATCCATCCAAATCCATCCCAATCAATCCAAATAAATCCCAGTCAATCCCAATCAATCCCAATCAATCCCCAATCAATCGCAATCAATCGCAATCAATCGCAATCAATCCCCAATCAATCGCAATCAATCCCAATCAATCCAAATCAATCCCAATCAATCCCAATCAATCCCCAATCAATCCCAATCCATCCCAATCAATCCCAATCAATCCCAATCCATCGCAATCAATCCAAATCAATCCCAATCAATCCCAATCAATCCCCAATCCATCCCAATCCATCGCAATCAATCCCAATCCATCGCAATCAATCGCAATCAATCCCCAATCCATCCCAATCCAATCGCAATCCATCCCAATCCATCCCGTTGGCAGCGGGGCCGTGTCCGGGCCCGTCCCTGCTCCGGCCGTGGCGCTGCCGGGTTTCTCATTTGCCCTGTCCCGAATCACCACGAGCTTTTCCGAACGCGGTGCTCGGGGCCCGGATAGCTCAGTCGGTAGAGCATCAGACTTTTAATCTGAGGGTCCAGGGTTCAAGTCCCTGTTCGGGCGAGCCGCTCTCCTTTAGTTTTCTTTTTTGTTTTCTTTCTTTTTTTGTTTTTTTTTTTTTCCCGTTTTTTCCCCTTTTTCCAGCCCAAACTCGGGGGTTCCTCCCCCCGCTCCCCCCGCTCCCCCCACACCGGGGGTCTCTTTTTCGTGGCGGAGGGAGTGGCGCATGGCCCGGGGAGCGTAGCGCCGGCCGGTCCCATGGTGTAATGGTGAGCACTCTGGACTCTGAATCCAGTGATCCGAGTTCGAATCTCGGTGGGACCTTATGCTGCGCTTTATTTTACTTATTTTTTGTTTTTAATGGGGTGGGTGGTTTCAGGGCACATTCTCCGACGTGACGCTGCGTGACGTCATCCCGCGTGGGGACACCCCGTGTGACACACCCCCCTCCTCCACGTGAGCGGTGGCGCTTTGAACCGAGCTGACCCCAAAATTGCGAAATCCCCTCCCCGGAGCAAAGGGCGGTGCCGCACACCTTGTCCCCGGCTGCTGCCCAAAAAACATCCCCGGGGTGCCGGGGTTGGGATGGGGCGGCAGCGAATGGGACGCGAAGGTGGGGCCGTGCCCGCGCCGCTGGTTTTTGGGGAAGGAACGGGAGATTTCTGATCTTTCCACATGCGCTGCTGGAAAAGTCCCCTTCGTGCGGCGGGGAAGGGGCGCAAAACCCCGGAGCTGAAGGGAGGAAGATAAAAAAATTCTCCACCCCCCCAAAAAAAAAAAAAAAAAAAACTGGACGGGAAGGGTTGGAGAGTTTGGAGAGCTGGGGTTTGCATCAAAATAAAAATGAAGGCCAAGGGGGATTTCCTGGTATTGTACAAAGGGATGTTCGAAAATTTGGGGTCATTTGGGGAATTTGGGGTTCCACGGAGATGGGAAAGGGGGCAGGAGCCCACCTGCCCACCAGGTGTGGCTGGAGCTGCTTTCGGTGCTGCTCGCGAAGCTGAGGGGGGGGTGGAAGGAGGGACAGACACACGGACACAGGGACAGGCAGACAGAAGGACAGACAGACAGAGCCTGGCTTGTGGATGGATGGCAACTGTCCAGTCCAGAAGGATATGTGTGTCCAGGCTGGATGGCCGGACAGATGGACAGATGGACAGATGGACAGATGGACAGCCGGACAGAGGGACAGCTGGGGTGGAGGAGGCCAGATGGACACACAGACAGGTGTGATGGCAGAGGCCAGCCAGCCAGACGGACAGCCGGGGGTGGCAGAGACCACAGAACCACCCAGCCACGGGAGCTTGCTGCCTACAGAGCCACACCCGGGGGCGGGGAAGGGAAAACCAGAAAAGAAAAAAAAAAAAAAAAAAGAAAAAAAAGAAAGGGGAAAAGAAGGCAGGAAAGCAAACAAACACCGCAGCACCAAAGAGCAGTGAACTCCGGCCCCCGGCTGCGCCACAACCCTGGCACGGCCGGGCCAAAGGTCAGCCGGGCGGACCTTGGCCACCGGCACCGCGCTACCGCCGGTGCTCCGTGGCCATGGCGGTGCCGGGGGTCCTCGTGGCCGCCGTGGCCGGGCTCCTGCTGGTCCTGCTGCTGCTCCCCACGGCCACGGCCCGGCTGTCGCCGTTCCTGTGGCAGGACCTGGCGTTCTGCACCACCATGGTGCGGTCATCGCTGCGGTGCCGCCGACGCCTGTCCCGCCGTCCTGCCATCACCTTGCTCGACGTGTTCCGGCAGCACGCCCTGCACCGGCCCCGCCGGCCCCTGCTGCGTTTCCAGGATGAGATTTACACCTTCGAGGATGTGGAACGGGCCAGCAACCGGGCAGCATGGGCCCTGTCGCGGCTCCTGGGGCCGCAGAGCGGCCGCACGGTGGCCGTGTTCCTGCCCAACGAGCCGGCCTACGTGTGGACGTGGCTGGCGTTGGCCAAGCTGGGCTGCGCCATGGCCTGCCTCAACTGCAACGTGCGGGGCCGGGCGCTGCGGCACGCGCTGCAGGCTGCCCAGGCCGCCCTGGTGTTGGCCAGCCCCGGTGAGAGGGGACGGCGGCACGCGCGGGGGGATCTGGGGAACCGGGGCGCTGCGGTCACCGGGGCCGCCGTGCGTCTCCGGTGACAGGGAGTGGGGGGGAGGTTGGTCGGGGGGCTGGGGGGACTGCGCTGTTCCGGGGGTGCGGCCACCAAGGCCACTGTGGTCCTTGCTGGCCGTGGTGAGTGGACGTGTGTCAGTGTCCCTTAATGTGTCACTGTCCCTTCGTGTGTCACTGTCCCTCCGTGTGTGTCATTGTCCCTCCGTGTGTGTCACACCTTGACACGTGACTGTTCCCATGTGTCAATCCCTGGGTGCACCCGTGGGGTTGGGGCTCCCTTAGGGGTGATCGGGGTCCCAGTTTGGAGTGACTGTGGGGTCTGACTGAATGGGACCCCCCTTTTGGGGTGCTCAGGGCATCCCTTGGGCCATTTTGGGGGATCTGGGGGGTCACAGACCCCCTTTTGGGATGCTCAGGGTGCCCACCTGGGCTCTCAGGGCTCCTGCATGGGACTCACTGGGTGCCCAGAATCCCTGGTGCCCATCCTGGATCTTTGGGGTGCTCACATGGTCATGATTCATATCTGGGACACGTCCGGTGTATACCTGGGGTGCTTTGGGCACCTGTTTGGGATTTCTGGGGTGCCCACCTGGCCAGGTGCCCATTTGGGGGCGCCTTGGGTGTGGCCACCTGGCACATGATTGCTGGGATGCCCAGCTGATGGCCGTCCCAATTTGGGGTACCCATGGTGCCCATTTGGGATACCTGTGGTGCCCACCTAGGAACCTTGGCCCATCCGTGACTCCATGGGTGCCCACCTGCCCAGGTGCCCATTTCAGGCTCCCTCAGGGGCACCCCCCCAGCCCTTGGTGTCCCCTCCCCAAGGACCCCATGGGACCTTCCCCGTGTCCCCGCAGAGCTCCGGGAGGCTGTGGAGGAGGTGCTGCCCGACCTGGAGCACGACGGCATCCGCGTTTTCTACCTGAGTTCGGAGTCACCCACACCAGGCGTTGAGGCGCTGCTCTCCGCTATCGAGGCAGCCCCCGACGAGCCCCCGCCTGCCCGGTACCGCGCCGGTGTCACCGCCAACTCCAAGGCCATGTACATCTACACCTCCGGCACCACCGGTGAGCCGGGGCATCTCCCAGGGTTTGCCCTGGAGGAATGGGAGGAGATGGAGTGGGTGGAGAGGATGGGTGGATTGGAGGGGTCTGGGGCAGTCTTTTGTGCAGCCCTGACCGTCACGGCTCCACCTGGACCAGATGTGTCCTGGCTGTGTCCATGGGAGGGTCACCCACCATGAGCCTGGGCTTGTCCTCCTTGGGGTGGGATCTCTGTGGTCAGCCCTCAGTCCAAGCCAGGTCCAACCCCTGACCATCGCAGCTCTGCCTGGGCCAGGTGTGTCCTGGCTGTGCCCACGTGGGCAGGGCAGCACAGGCAGCTTGGAGGGGTCAGGAGGGGTTTTCCTCCAGCCCTGACCATCACGGCTCCACCTGGACCAGGTGTGTCCTGGCTGTGTCCCTGGGAGGGTTGCGCGTCACTCCCTGGATGATCACCTGGACAAGGTTCCGCATGGCTCATCCAACAGGGGACAAAGACCCCCAGCTGCAGAGGGCTTTGCTCCCCCCTCTCCACCCCAGGACCCCCAGTCCCAGCAGCCGTTGTCCCCCTCAGGGCTGCCCAAGGCCGCGGTGATCACGGAGATGAAGCTGATGATGGTGGCCAGCCTGGGCCGGATCTGCGGCCTGCAGGCCAACGACGTCGTCTACACCACGCTGCCACTCTACCACTCAGCCGGGCTGCTGGTTGGGGTCGGGGGGTGCCTCGACGTCGGTACGAAACCCCCATGCCACGGGGATGGGAACTGGAGAGATGGGAGGGATGGAGAGATCAATAAAAAGGATGGATGGATGGATGGATGGATGGATGGATGGATGATGGATGGATGGATGATGGATGGATGGATGGATGGATGGATGGATGATGGATGGATGGATGGATGGTTGGATGGATGATGGATGGATGGATGGATGGATGATGGATGGATGATGGATGGATGGATGGATGGATGGATGATGGATGGATGGATGGATGGATGGATGATGGATGGATGGATGGATGGATGGATGATGGATGGATGGATGATGGATGGATGGATGGATGGATGATGGATGGATGATGGATGGATGATGGATGATGGATGATGGATGGATGGATGATGGATGATGGATGGATGGATGGATGATGGATGGATGGATGATGGATGGATGGATGATGGATGGATGGATGATGGATGGATGGATGGATGATGGATGGATGGATGGATGGATGATGGATGATGGATGATGGATGGATGGATGGATGATGGATGGATGATGGATGGATGGATGGATGATGGATGGATGGATGGATGGATGGATGATGGATGGATGGATGGATGATGGATGGATGGATGGATGGATGATGGATGGATGGATGATGGATGGATGGATGATGGATGATGGATGGATGGATGGATGATGGATGGATGGATGGATGATGGATGGATGGATGGATGGATGATGGATGATGGATGGATGGATGGATGATGGATGGATGGATGATGGATGGATGGATGGATGATGGATGATGGATGATGGATGGATGATGGATGGATGGATGGACGGATGGATGGATGGATGGATGGATGATGGATGGATGATGGATGGACAGATGGTGGCTGTAGAACAGGCCTCTAGATAACGGGGTGTGTTCCTCATCCCCATGCTGTGTCCCCCAGGTGCCACCTGCGTCCTGCGCTCCAAGTTCTCCGCCTCCCAGTTCTGGTCCGACTGCCGGCGCTACAACGTCACCGTCATCCAGTACGTGGGCGAGCTCATGCGTTACCTGTGCAACACGCCCCAGGTGAGGCCACAACACCCCCCTGAGGGCTCAGCAACGCTCTGGGCACAGCCCGAGGTGGCCCCTGTCCCTTTGTCACCCCCCAGCGTGCCGATGACCACGAGCACGGCGTGCGCATGGCCCTGGGCAACGGCATGAGGGCCGAGGTGTGGAAGGAATTCCTGCGGCGCTTCGGGCCCGTGGCCGTCTGTGAGTTCTACGGGGCCACGGAGGGCAACGCCGGCTTCATCAACTACACCGGGAAGGTCGGGGCCGTGGGCAGGGCCAACAGGTTCCTCCAGGTGAGCAGGTGCTCCTCAGGATGGGGCACTGGGGATGGCGCCAGTGACGAGGGGATGGCACCGGTGACAAGGGGATGGTGCCTGTGATGAGGGGATGGCACCAATGATGAGGTGATGGTGCCGGTGAAAAGGGGATGGTGCCTGTGAGGAGGGGATGGCACCAGTGATGAGGGGATGGCAATGGTGACGAGGCAATGGTGCTGGTGATGAGGGGATGGCACCGGTGACACAGGGACGGCGCCGATGCCTTGAGGGGGCCTGACGCAGCAGCACAGGTTGGGTTTCAGCCGAGTGAAGGGGTCTTGGATGCACCTCTTGAGGGTGGAGCCAACAGTGACATCGCCAGGGGAAGTCACCCCGTCTGTCAGGTTGGGCTGGCACAAAAGCAGAGTCCCCAGAACCTCCTTTTTACACCCAAAATGAGTCCCCTCCACCTGGCTGGTCAACACTGAGTGAACAGTGTTGACTTGCAGCCTGGTTTTGAGGTGTCCATGGGGACCTGGTCACGTCTGTGCCACCACCCACCTATTGAACAAAAGTTGCAAAAATCTGATTTTTTTCCCCCCGTTTTCCCCCGTCGTGTTGTCCCACAGCTCCCTGATTTAGAAGGTCCCACCATGAGTTCATTCACGTTTTGAATGGATCAGATTAAACCTTATTTAAATGGGTTTCACCGAGATTTCATTTTAATGATTTCAACGAAAATATTTAACATAAAGATAATTAAAAACAAATGGTTGGGGCAAACGGATAAATTAAGGACAATTAAAACCAAAATGTTGGGGACAAACGGACAAATTCAAGACAATTAAATATTTTTAATGCTCAGAAGGTCAGTTTTGGGCGGGGACATTCCCAGGTGTGTTCCCAGGGGGTGGAACAGACCAATCACAGCACACCACACCTGACACTGGACGGAAATTCTCCTCCCTGTTTTGAATCCCGGGTTTCTCCCTCCCCTGCAGCTCTTGGCTCCCTTCGAGCTGATCCGCTACAACGTGGAGGAGGACGAGCCCGTGCGCGACGAGCGAGGGCTCTGCATCCCCGTCCGAGCTGGTAAGGGATGCACCAAACCCACCTCTCAGCCCTGACCACTGCTGTCCGGGCCACTGGAAGCCACCAGAAACCTCTGGAAGAAGCCAAGGCAGGGGTTGAGCAGCCTCCAATCCTCCCCTCCCCGAAGGTGAGACGGGGCTGCTGGTGGTCAAAATCACCAAGAACACACCGTTCCACGGCTACGCCGGTGACTCACAGAAGACAGAAAAGAAAATCCTCAGGGACGTCTTGGCCAAAGGCGATGCCTTCTTCAACAGCGGCGACCTCCTCATGATGGACAGTGAGAGGTTCATCTACTTCCAGGACCGCGTCGGCGACACTTTCCGGTAATTCCAGCGGCTCCAGTGTGCACCCCAGTGGTTGGTGCCTGCCCAAATCCACCCTTCACAGCTCCGTGCTTTCTCCTCCCCAGCTGGAAAGGGGAGAATGTGGCCACGACCGAGGTGGAGGCCACGCTGGCCTTGGTGAGCTTCATCCAGGAGGTCAACGTCTATGGCGTGGCCGTGCCGGGTGAGTCCCACCAAAATCAGGACCTGGGGTGGTTTGAGGCATCCGAGAAGGTTCAAAATGGACTTTTATCACCTAGAGTTGTTTCGAGCACAAAACATCCCCCACAACGGCCCAAGGATCCCCCCAAAAAATGACAAAACAGGAGCTGATTGCCCAAAGCAAGTGTCAGGTGCTGGGCTGGGACCATGTGGCCACAAAAGAGACCAAAATAGGAAACGTTCACCCAAAATGAGCACCCGCTGTCGTTCTGGGTACACGCTGTGCCTCCACCACCAACCCAGCGGCCTCGGTGGTGCCCAAACTGGGACAGACCCACCCAAAACACTTTTGGCCACACAACAACCTCCCCCCCCATCAGCCATGAGGGCCTCAGGAAGACTCCAAGGAGTTTTGGTAGCCCTGGGTGACCGCGGGTGATGTTCGCAGGGTGCGAGGGCCGCTGTGGCATGGCCGCCGTGCGCCTCAAGGCCGGGGCCTCCTTCGACGGTGACAAACTCTACGCCTTCACACGGGACACGCTGCCCTCCTACGCCGCCCCCCGCTTCATCCGCATCCAGGTCAGTCCCTGGAGGACTCTGGGGGGGCTTGGGATGAGGATGATGCGGCGCGATCCAGGGAAAATTTGATTTAAAAGGGATCGAAATCTGCCCTAAAATCGCACTAAAAACGGCCAAAAAAAGAGCGCTCTTAAAATCTGCACTGAAGCACCCAAATTGGCCAAAATGCCAAGGATTTCTGGGGAGAGTACTCATAAGGAATTCCAAAAGAAATCTGGCTTTAAATGGCAAAAAAAAAAATCCTTAAAAATCCTCTCCAAAAAATCTGGGAGCAGCCAGTCATGGCAGGATGGAGTAATGGAATGGTTTGGGTGGGAGGCGATTTTAGAGCAGGAATCATGGAATGATTTGGGTGGGAGGGGATTTTAGAGCAGGAATTATGGAATGGTTTGGGTGGGAGGGGATTTTAGAGCAGGAATCGTGGAATGGTTTGGGTGGGAAGGGTCACTCAGTACCGACACCACGGTCACCCTGTGCCAGTGGCGTCCTGCTGGGCAAATGGGGGTTCCCCAATTCCCAATGTCTCTGTCCCCATTCCCTCTGTCCCTGTCCCCACTCCCTCTGTCCCTGTCCCCAATCCCAATGTCCCTGTCCCCAATCTCTCTGTCCCTGTCCCCACTCCCTCTGTCCCTGTCCCCAATCCCAATGTCCCTGTCCCCAATCCCACTGTCCCTGTCCCCAGGACGCCCTGGAGATCACAGGCACCTTCAAGCAGTGCAAGAGCAACCTGGTCAAGGAGGGCTTTGATCCCGGTGCCATCCGGGACCCCCTGTTCTTCCGTGACGATTCCCGCAGATCCTATGCGCCCCTCACTCCCGAAACCTTCGCCGCCATCCAGGACATGAAGCTCAATCTCTAGCAGCTCTTCCGGGGCACTCATGGCCCCGGGCTAATTAGCAACGGCTAATTTGGGGTTAATCAAGCAACTTTGGGGTTCTTTCGGGGAGGTTTGAACCATGCTGGAGCAGGAGGAGGGCGATGGGTTGGTGAGACCCCGCACCGGTGCTTCTGTAATGGGAAAATTAAATTAAAACTGAAATTCCCATTTTTTCGGCTGCCGGGTTTTGGGGGTTGGACTCGGTTGTTTTCCCTCCTGGAAGGGGCGGGTGATGTCCCCGATCCTGGCTCTGGGGATCAAGATTTTGGTCCTTGTTTGATTTGGAGCCCCCAAAACCTCGTCCTGTTCCTGCCCCGGGCTCTGATCTGGAACAAATCCCTGGGAATTCCATCCCAGCCCCTCGCCAACCCCCAGGGGGTGAATTTCTTCCCAATACCCCACCTAAACTCCCCATTCCCACTGCGATGCCACTCCTCATCCAAATTCCTGAATTCCACTAACCCCATTCCAACCCTTTCCCAAAACCTTCCTCCCCTACAAACTCCACAAATTCCGCATAGAAAAGCTGACATTTTTTATTTACAAACCTCCCCCCTGCTGCCGAGCCTCTCAGAACCAACAATTCCTCAGCGCCCTCCTCCTCCATCCCCCAAGCATCTCCACTTCCACCAGCCCTGGCAGCTCCTCGGGGTCTCCTTGGGGACTCCTTGGGGTTCCCTGGGGCTCCTTGGGGGCTCCTCAGGGACTCCTTGGGGTTCCCTGGGGCTCCTTGGGGTCTCCTCGGGGACTCCTCAGAGAATCCTTGGAGCCATGTGGGGGCTCCTTGGGGACTTCTTGGTGCTCTCTGGGGGCTCCTCAGGGACTCCTTGAAGCTCCTCAGGGGCTGTTTGGAGCTTTGGGGGGACTCCTCGGGGACTCCTTAGGGGCTCATTTGGCCTCTCAGAACCAACAATTCCTCAGCACCCTCCTCCTCCATCCCCCAGCATCTCCACTTCCACCAGCCCTGGCGGCTCCTTGGGGCTCCTCGGTTGCTCCTTGGGGCTCCTCGGGGTCTCCTTGGGGCTCCTCGGTTGCTCCTTGGGGCTCCTCCGCGGCTCCGGGACCCCTCTCCTCTCCCTCTGCAGCTCGGCCAGGCGCAGCCGCAGCCTCTGCTCACGGCGTTTCCCGGCCTGGAGCTGTCTCTGCGCTTTGTCTAGCGCGTCCAGCGCGGCCTCGGCCCGGCGCTTCCAGAGCAGGGCGCTGCCCACCTGGTAGCTGTGCTCGCTCTGGATGTAGGAGCCGGCTCGTGGCGGCAGCCGCAGCATGAACAAAGATGGCGAAGGGGGTCCCGCGGGGGCCGCGGGGGTCGGGGGGGCTCCCTCGGGTAAAGCAGGGGTGGTCGTGGCTTCCTCGTCGCCCGTGGCCACCAGCAGGGTCTCAGGGATGGAGCCGGAGGGGCCGGGCAGGGCCGGGACGCCGCCGTGGTCACCGGCCGGGGGTGGGCCGGGGTCTTTGGTGTCCCGGGGGAAGCACGAGGCGTCCGAGGGGAACGGGGGGTCCGGCGGGGACGGGAGGGGGTCCCGTCTGTGTGGAGAGGGGAGAGGGGTTATCCTGGAGAGACACCCCCCCCCCCCCCCCCCCAAAATGTGCTCAGAACGTCGGGATGGGAGAGGTCCTGGGGGAACTGGGGGGTCCTGGGGGTGGGAGAGGTCCTGGGGGAATTTGGGGGTCCTGGGGGTGGGAAAGATCCAGGGGGAATTTTGGAGTCTGGGGGGAATTTGAGGGGTCCAGGGGAAATCGCGGGGGTGTCCTGGGGGTGAAAGGAATTGGGGGGGTCCGGGATTAACTGGGGGGTCCCAGGGGTTGAGAGAGGCCCCGGGGGCAGTTTGGGGGGGGGAAGGGGGGGGGTTCCAGGTCTGGGATTCTGCAGGGAGGGGGGGTGGGGTGGGGCTGTTTTGGGAATAAATTGGGGACCCCCCCACCCCCGACCCCCCCAAGGTCTCACCTCCACCTGCGGGTGCTCCTCAGCGGTTTTGGGGGGTCACTGTCCGCAGGGGGGGGCTTGGGCCGGGGGGGCCGGGGGGGCCGGGAGGGGCCCACGGTGAACACGGTGGGCACGGCCCCTTCCTTGAGGCGGTGGTAGCCACTGGCAAGGGGAAAGGGGGGGCTCAGGGGGGACCCCAACACCTGAGGGGGGGCTCAGGGGGGAACCACAGCACCTGAGGGGGGGGGCTCAGGGGGGACCCCAACACCTGAGGGGGGGCTCAGGGGGGATGCCCAACACCTGAGGGGGGGCTCAGGGGGGAACCACAACACCTGAGGGCACGCCCCCAAGCAGGGGGGCTCGGCGTGCAGCCACCCAAAGTCTGGAGGGGGTACACACCTGCAGCCCCCCAAGACTCACCTGGATCCCCCCAGGTCCCACCTGCATCCCTCCCCCCCCAGCCCCACCTGCTCTCCAGGCTCACCTGTAGCCCCCCCAAACTCACCTGTTAGACCTGACACCTAGTTAGTCTCACCTGTAGCCCCCCCCCAACACACCTGCATCCCCCCAATCTTACCTGGACCCCGCCCCTCCAGTCTTACCTGTGCCCCCAGGATGCAGGTGTACATCCCCCAGCACACACCAGTGTGCTTACCTGTACCCCCAGGTCTCACCTGCACATAGCAGCACTCACACCTGTACCCCCAAGACACACCTGTACTCACACCTGCACTCACCTGTACACATCTGTACTCACACCTGTACTCATCTGTACAAACCTGCACTCACCTGTACACATCTGTACTGACACCTGTACTCATCTGTACACATCTGTACTCACACCTGTACTCATCTGTACAAACCTGCACTCACCTGTACACATCTGTACTGACACCTGTACTCATCTGTACACATCTGTACTCACACCTGTACTCATCTGTACAAACCTGCACTCACCTGTACACATCTGTACTGACACCTGTACTCATCTGTACACACCTGCACTCACACCTGCACTCACACCTGCACTCACCTGTACATATCTGTACTGACACCTGTACTCATCTGTACACACCTGCACTCACACCTGCACTCACCTGTACACATCTGTACTGACACCTGTACTCATCTGTACACACCTGCACTCACACCTGCACTCACACCTGTACTGACACCTGCAATCACCTGTACCCCACTAGCTCGAAGCAGGACCGTTCAAAGTGCTGGGAACAGAAGTAGATGTACTTGGAGCTGGGGTCCCAGAGCCCCAGGACACACCTGCACTCCCCTGTACACACCTGAACTCACCTGTACACACCTGTACTGACACCTGCACTTACCTGTACCCCACTAGCTCGAAGCAGGACTGTTCGAAGTGCTGGGAACAGAAATAGATGTACTTGGAGCTGGGGTCCCAGCGTCCCCCCCCAGCCGGGTCCCGTCTCCGGCTGTTCTCCAACCACTGCGCACGGCGCGGATCGTCCCTGCGCGGCAGCCTGGGGACACGGACACGGACACGGGGACACGGACAGGGGACACGGACACGGACAGGGGACAAGGACAGGGACATGGGGACACGGACAGGGGACATGGGGGGACACCGGGACAGCGGCACAGGGGGACACAGGGACAGCGGGACAGCAACGAGGACATGGGACAGGGGACACCAGGACAGCAACAGGGATATGGGGACACGGGGGACAATGAGGATATGGGGATGTGGAGACACGGGGACATGGGGACATTGGACATGAGACGGCGACAGGGATAAGGGACACATGGGGACACAGGGACACGGGACATGGGGCATGGACACGGGGGGACAAGAAGACAGGAACAGGGATACGGGGGAACAACATGGTGACAGGGGATAGGGGGACATGGGAATGTGGGGACATTGCAGACACAGACAGGGGACATGGGGACATCGGGATATGGGGACAGGGGACATGGAACATGGGGATGTAGGGACACGGGGGGACAAGGGGACACAGGAACGAGAGGGGATATGGGGGGACACAGTGAGGACACAGGGTGAGGGCACAGGTCATGCACATCACACAGGTGACACAGTAACACAGGTGACAAAGGTGACAGGTGACATAGGTGACACAGGTGACAGAGTTGACACAGGTGACAAAGGTGAGCTATGAGTCCTCAGTTTCCCCCACCCCCAACATCTGCAGGGCTGAATGACACCTTCCTCCCCCCATGCAGCTGGAAATGGAACAGTCCAACCGGGCCCTGGTAAAGGGGACAGGACTGAGCCAACCCTCAAATGGGGGGAGCAGGGGACACACACATACACACACACACACACACACACACACACACACACACACACACACACACACACACACACCTGGGACATCCCATTCCTAAGGGCAGATGACAGCTGGGACAGCCCATTGCTAAGGAAGGGGGGTGACCCTGGGACAGTCCATTGCGAAGGGGGGGGGGGGGGGGGAGACACCTGGGACAATCTATTGTGAAGGGGGGGTGACACCTGGGACAATTCATTGGTAGGGGGTGACCCCGGTGCCAGCTCGTTGCTAAGGACAGGTGACACCTGTGACAGCCCGTTGCTAGGGGAGGTGACACCAGTGACATCTCGTTGCTAAGTGGGGGTGTCACCTGGGACAGTCCATTGCTGAGGGGGGTGACACTGGTGTGACAGCCCGTTGCTATGGGGGTGACACCGGTAACAGCCCGTTGCTAAGGCGGGTGACACTGGTGACAGTCCATTGCTAGGGGAGGTGACACCGGTGCCAGCCTATTGCTAAGGGGGTGACACACCGGTGCCATCCCGCTGCTGAGGGCTGCCCGGCTTTGTCCCGGGGGTGTCCCCGCTGTCCCGGGGGTGTCCCCGCTGTCCCGGGGGGCACTCACCGGTGGAAGGAGATGCCTCTGCCGCGAGTGTCGCGAGTGTCGCGGGTGCAGCAGCCAGCGGCGGAGCAGTGCCGGGGCATCTGCGGGGGTGGCGGTGTCACAGCGCTGCCCAGAGCCGCCCCCAGCCCCCATTCCAGCCCCGCAATCACCGCCATGAGCCCTCACCCCCGGCGGGCTCCCCCCGCCGCTCCCTCACCGCGGCCTGCCCCGCTCCGCTCCCCCTCCACCGCTGACACCTCCCCTCCACTGCCGGAACGCCCTCCCCCCGTGCTCTCACCGCCTCTTTTCCCACTTTTTCCCCCTTTTCCTCCCATTTTTCCCGCTCCCTGCCTCCCCCCCGTTCCGGCCCCACCTCGACGCTCCCATCCCGCCGCCGCCGCGGCCTCCCCGGAACTCTCGCGAGACTCCCTGGGATCCGCGAGAACAACTCCTGCACACGCCCTGGTCCCGCCTCCTTTTTCTCATTGGCAGAGACTCTGATGTGGGCGGGGAGCCTCGTTTGCATTCCGCGCCGTGATTGGTCGGCAGAGCCGCGCCCCTCATTCTTTACATAAGCCCCGCCTTTTCATCCTCATTAGCATTCAAGCCCCGCCCCTCGCCGCGGCCGTTCCGCGGCCCCTCCCGCCGGATTTCTGGGGGGTTTTAGGGGATTTTGGGGATTTCACCCCGCCCAGGTGACGTAAAAAGGCTTTTGGGCCCCTCTCCCGAGCGGACTGGGGGGGTGTTGGAGAGATCGTGGAGATTTCTTGGGGGGTTTCCCCCCGCCATCAGGGCAAAGAGGGGTTTGGGGCGTCTCCAGCGGATTTTGTGTAACCCGGGGGTTTTGAGGGGTTTCAACTCCCCCAGTTGGTGTAAAGATGTTTTTTGAGGTCCCTCCCGAGGCGTTTTGGGGGATCTGGGGGCCTTCAAGACTCCAGAATATTTTAAACCCACCCCCAAAACGCGGCACGGGGAGGGGAGATCCCCAAAAAACGGCTTGGGGAGGTTTTCAACCCCCCCCGTACCAACAATTTCACTTTTGGGGGTCCCCCCTGGATTTGGGGACCCCCCCCAATGTACTCCAGGAGCGAGACCCTCTCCAGGCACTTTAATGAGTTTGGGGACCCCCCAATACCCCACAGGGCAGCTGGGGAGTCCCACGTGGGTTTTGGGATCCAGGGGGGTGTCAGGGGGTTCCGGGCGGGTTTTGGGGTCCCGGGGGGTCCCGGCAGTGCTGGGGGAGGGTCAAGGGGGTGGCACAGGGGATGTCCCGCTGTCCCCGCTGTCCTCGGAGTCGTCGTCCCCGTCCCGCAGCATCCGCCGGACCGTGCGGGACAGGTTCATGGGGTCACACCTGGGGGGCGCCGGGGGTGAGTGGGGCGGGCTGAGAGAGCACCCGGACACCCCCAGCACCCCGTAAACCCCATAGAGATCCCCCAGTATCCCATAGAGACCACCAAATATCCCATAAACCCCATAGAGATACCCAGTATCCCATAAAAACCGGTAGCACCCCATAAACCCCATAGAGACCCCCAATATCCCACAGAGACCCCAATATCCCATAAATGCCAGAGACCCCAATACCCTACAGAGACCCCAATATCCCATAGAGACCCCAATATCCCTCAGTGACCCCAATATCCCATAAACCCAAATATCCCACAGAGACCCCAGTATCCCACAGAGACCCCCAGCACCCCACAAACCCCATAAACCCCTGTAGAGCCCCCCCATCTCATAAGGAGCCCATGGGATCCATAGGGGTTCTGTGAGGTTTATGGGTTTCTATGGGGTCTGTGGGGTCCATCGGGGTTCCATAGGGTCCATAGGGCCTATGGGATCTATAGGGGCTCATGGTGTCTATAGGAGTTCTATGGGGTTAATAGGGATCCAACAGGGATCTATAGGGGACCATGGGGGTCTATAGGGGTTCCATGGGGCCTATAGGGATTCTGTGGGGTCGATAGGGGTTCTATGGGGTCCATAGGGTCTATGGGATCTATGGGGACCCTATGGGATCTATAGGGGTTCTATGGGGTCCATAGGGTTCCATAGGGATCTATAGGGTTCTATAGGGTTCCATAGGGACCTATAGGGTTCCATGAGGTCTATAGGGGTCTATGGGGTCCGTAGGGGTTCCATAGGGTCCATAGGGTTCTCTGGGATCTATAGGGACCCACAGAGTCTATAGGAGCCCATAGGGATCTATAGGGTTCTATGGGGTCCATACAGTTCCATAGGGATCTACACAGGTTCTATGGGGTCTATATGGGGTCTGTAGGGGGTCTATGGGATCTATAGGGGTTCCGTAGGGTCCATAGGGGCCCGTCCCCACCTGAGGCGTGCCCTGAGCACGGCCACGTGCCGCGCGGTGGCCGTGGCCCCGTCCCCGATGTCCTCAAGCTCCCGGCGCAGGTGGTGGCCCTGGGCCAGCGCTTGGGCCGTGCCCGCGGCCACCGCGGCCACCTGGTCAGCCAGGAGCCGGCCCGCGGCCTCGCTGGCACGGGCCTGAGGGGACACAGGACACGGGGACAGTGAGGGACTGACGGACACGGGGACATGGGGACATAGGGGACACGGGCCTGAGGGGACACGGGACACGGGGACAGTGAGGGACAGACAGACAGGGGGACATGGGGACACGGGCCTGAGGGGACACGGGGACAGTGAGGGACAGACGGACAGGGGGACATGGGGACATTGGGACATGGGGACATTGGGGACACGGGGACATGGGGACACTGGCATGTGGGATCATGGGGACATTGGGAACATCGGGCCCAGGTGCCCCGGGGATGGTGCCATTGGGCACTGGGACATGGGGACGTGGGGGCACAGGGAGGACATGTGCGGACACAGAGGCTGTAGAGTGACAGGAGATGACAGCGAGTGACCATGGATGACAATGGGTAACAGCAGGTGACAGTGGATTACAGAAGGTGACAGGAAGTGACAGAAAGTGACAGGAGATGACAGGAGATGACAGAAGGTGACAGAAGGTGAGAACAGGTAAGAACAGGTGAGAACAGGTGACAGTGGGTGACAGCAGTGACAGCAGGTGAGAAGAGTGACACCAGGTGACAGCAGGTGGAAGCAGTGACAGCAGTGGCAGGAGGTGACATCAGGTGACAGGGGTGACGCCGGCGCTGTCCCCACCTGCAGCCGGTAGCGCTCCCCCAGCAGCCGCTGCTCCTCAGCCTCGGCCACCACGAGCCTCAGGCGGCGAGCGGTGACACGGGCGGTGCGGGACAGGGCCAGCCGTGCCCTGCGAGTGGGGACACCCATGTCACTCCTGTCACCCCCATGTCACCCTGTGTCACCCCCTGTCACGTGAGGCCACCCTGTGTTGCCCCCTGCCCTGGGGCCCTCCAAAACTACTATGGGTCACCCTGAGACCACCTGGGGACCACCTCGGACCAGTTGGGGACCACCTGAGGCCACCCTGTGCCAGCTTGGGCTGCCCTGGGGTCACCCAAAACCACTTTGGGTCACCCTGAGACCACCTGGGGCCACCTGGGACCACCCTGGGACCACCTGAGACCAGCTGGACCACCCTGGGACCCCACTGTGCCACCCTGGGCTGCCCTGGGGCCACCCAAAACCACTCTGGGTCATCCTGAGACCACTCTGACACACCCTGGGACCACCTCGGGCCACCTTGGCATCACCTGGGACCACCTGCCCGCCCCCCCCCGGGCCCCTCATTTGCGCTGACCCGGCCTCGCGCCGCAGCAGCTCCTGCAGGTGGGCGCAGCGGGCGCGCAGGGCGGGCTCGGGGGGCACGGGGGGGTCCCGGGGGTGCCGCAGCCGCTCCCGCAGCCGCAGCTGCTCCTGAGCCAGCCGGGCCAGCACCACCTGCGTGTCCTGAGCCCGCGAGCCCGCGGCCACTAGCGCCTGCCGCAGCTCCTCCACCTGTGGGCAGCAAGGAGGGGGTCAGGGCACAGACGAGTCCCTGGGGCGCCCACAGGTGAATCCACGGCACCCACAGGTGAATCCATGGCACCCCCACCTGTCCCCATGGCACCCACAGGTGCGCTTGTACCTGTCCCTGTGGTGTTACAGGTGCTGCCGTGGCACCCTCACCAGCCCAGCTCCACCCGCAGGTGCCCCCACAGGTGTCCCCGTGTCCCTGTGTCCCACCTGTCCCCCAAGTGTCACCAGCCCCCAGACACCGCCACGGCACCTCCTGTCACCCCGTGTCCCCCGGTGTCCCCCTGGTGTCCCCACCTGGCCCAGCCGCTGGCTCAGGTGCTCCCGCAGGTTCCGGTTGTGCTCCTGCAGCTCTTCCAGAGCCGCCTGCAGCGCTCCAGGGTCCCCAGAGGGGGCGCTATAGGGGAGAACAGGGACAAATGGGGACATATGGGGAGTATAGGGGACAACGGGGACATATGGGTGCTATAGGGGACACACAGGCAGGGAGGGGGCGTGGCCGATCTCACCTGGCCCGGGGGCCGTGGCCAGCCTTCGCAGCCACCTGGTCACGTTCCTGCTCCGCCTGGTGCCGGGAATGCTGGGCCGCTTGCACCGCCTGTGGGCGGGGCCAGAATGGACACACCCCCGAGTCACACCCACAGATCTGACACGCCCACCTCCAGAGCCACGCCCACCAGCTGTTTTAGCCATGTCCATCACTCCATAGCCCCACCCCAGCTGCTATAGCCCCGCCCATTGGTCATTAGCCCCGCCCCATCTGAATTTGCCCCACCCACTGATCCATAGCCCCACCCCAGCCCCCTAAAGCCCCGCCCATTAAACATAGCCCCGCCCCTCGCGTTAGCCCCGCCCACCTGGCGCAGCCGCTCCAGCTCCACCCCCCGCGCCTGGCACTGAGACTCTGCCTCCTGAGCCCGGAGCTCCGCCCCCGCCTTGGCAGCACGAGTGGCCTCCAGCTCCGCCCACAGCAGCTGCCCCGCCTCCTGAAGGGGGCGGGGTCATATGAAGGCCACGCCCACACACCTGGCCCCTGCCCACTGCTCCATCACTCATTCACAACCACACAACCCTCACACCATGCCCCTTTTAGCCAAACCACGCCCACCTTTGTCCTAATCATAGCCACACCCCCACCCTGGCTCCGCCCATGACAGGGCTCCACCCCCTTAGGCCCCGCCCCACCAGGGCCCCACCCACCCCCTAAAAAAGCCCTGCCTCCTTCACGGACCACACCCCACAGGCCACACCCCTTCCCCCCACACCTTAGTGGCTCCGCCCCCACAGGCCACACCCCTATGACCCCGCCCCTTTTCCCGCACTCGTCAGAGGCTCCGGCCCCCCCCGCCCCCCCCCCCCCCAAGGCCCCGCCCACCTGCTGCAGGCGCAGCCGTTCCTTGGCCCTGTCCAGGGCCCGACTGGCTCCGCCCACCCGGGCCTGGGCTCCGCCCACCGCGATCTCCAGGGCCCGCAGGGCCCCGCCCTCCATCAAGCTCCGCCCACGTTCTGCAGCCAGGCTCCGTCCCAGTGCCGCCACCTGATTGGGCAGGTGAGGTGATTGACAGCCCCAGGCTCTGCCCCCCCAGGTGATAGACGACTCCAAGCTCCGCCCCCATATCGAGGGATGCCCCTAAGCCCCATCCACTTGGGTGATTGACAACCACATGCCCCACTCCTCCTCAGCAAGAGGAGGGGTCAGGCTGTGACTGACAGGTTCTGACCCACCTGGTTGCTGAGGTCACGCAGTTCCTCCTCCAGGTCCCGGCGGTGCTGGGCCTGTGGAAGGGGGGGGGGGGGTGGAAATTTTGGGGGGACCCAAAATCCGGGGGGACCCCAGGGGGTCGGAAAAGTCCCAAAGTCTGAGGGGTCCCAGTGCTGCAGGGCTCCAGGGGACAGAGGAACCCCCAAAGTCTGGAGTGTCCCGAGATTTGGGGAGGTCCTAAATTCCTGGGGAGTCCCTGGGGGGACCCAGAAGTCCGTGGCGGGGGGGGGGGGGGGGGGGTGGGGTGGCAGGTCTTTGGGGAGTCCCAGGTGTTGGGTGTCCCAGGAATCCGGGGATGGTTTCCAAAAGTCTGGGGGATTCCCAGAGTTTGAGGGGTCCAGGAGGTTCCCAGGGGGTCCCGAATGTTCGGGGGGGGGGGATCCCAAAGTCTGAGGGGGGGATGTTTGAGGTGCTTGGGGTGCCCCAGGTGTCCCCTGGGGTTCGGAAAGTCCCAGATTTGGGGGTCCCCAGGAGTCCGGGGGCCGCCCTCAGAGCGCTTGGGGCGAAGGCGAACAGCGGGGAGCAATTTTGGGGGGGTTTGGAGGGAGCTGGTGGGGGATGGGGATGTGTCGGTTCCCAGGGGGGGGAAGGGGAGCCCAGGCCTCCCGGGCACCGTGTCCCTGTCCCCGCCCCGTGTCCCAATTCCTGCCCGGGGGCTGGCGGGGGTCCAGCGGGGCCGCGGAGGGGGCGTCGGGGATCCCCAGCCAAATGGGGGAGGGGTACTGGGATCCCCCCAAAAGCCGGGAGCCCTCCACTCCTCCACCCCTGAGACCCCCTCAGCTGAGGTCGAGGATTCCCCGAGTCCCCCCAGCATCACCTGAGACCCCCCTCCCCACCCCATCCCCATTTCCTTCTCTCACCTGCGGGATCCCTCCCCCTCACCTGGGGGTCCCCCCACTCACCTGTGCCAGCCGGGGGGGGCTGCTTGTCCCCCTGTCCCCCGTGTCCATCATGGCGCAAATTGGAGTGGCTCTGGAGCAGCCGATACCCTGGAGAGACCCTTCCCCTAAAACCGCATCGACCCCGGGCTGGGACCCGCCTCCCCTCCCCCGACAGCTCCGGGTCCCTTTTTTCTCCCACCCTGGGGAGTTTTGGGGTCCCTGCGCACCCTGAGTGGAATTTTGGGGTCTGTGCCCGCCCCGGGGTGTCCCGGAGCCCGTGTCCGTCACCTGTGGCTGCCGAGCCCGCGGGTGGCACGGCGTCCCTCCCCCCGGGCTGTACCCACAGGGAGGGGACAGAGCCCGGCCCGTGTCCGGGCGGATCCGTTCGGCTCCGAGCGCCGCTGTCGCCCCCCGCCCTCGCCCGGGGGGACGCGGGTTTCGGGGCACCGCCCCGGGGCATCCGGAATTCGGGTGTCACCCCTGTCCTCGCCCGGGGGACACAGGTGTAGCAGGGCGCAGCGGAATTCAGGTGTCGCCCTCGCCCCAGGGGACGCAGGGTTCCCGGGACATCTCAGAATTTCGGTGTCATCCCTGCTGGGGACAGGTGTCGCAGGGCACAGCGGATTTCAGGTGTCGCTCTCTCACCGAGGGGACTCAAGAGTCCGAGGGCCCCCGAATTTGGGTGCCGCTCCTGTCCTCGCCCAGGGCACAGTGAAATTTGGATGTCACCCTTGCCCAGGAGACACGGGTGTCCCAGGGCCCCCCAAAATTCCAGAGTCACTCCCACCCGAGTGGACACAGGTTTCCCAGGACACCCCGAATTCGTGTGTCCCCCCCCCCACCTGAAGAGATACAAGTGTCTCAGAACACCCCAAAATTTGGGTTTCACCCCTTCCTGAGGGGGACAGGTGTCCCAAGACACTCCAAAATTTGGGTGTCACTCCTGCCTGAGGGGACACAAGTGTCCCAGAACACCCCGAAATTTGGGTGTCACCCCCACTTGAGGGGATGCAGGTTTTGGGGCACAAACCCAGGGCACCCCAGAATTTGGGAGCCACCCAAGGGAGGAATGTCAGGCTGGTGGTAACCACAGTGCTGCTCTCTGTGATGTCACCTGTGATGTCACGGCACTTGGTGATGTCACATGAGTGACGGACCCCTTGCGTGGGCTGGGGTTGGGTAGGTCAGAGGGGACAGCGGCTGCAGCCGGGGGTCAACAAGGGTATCACAAGGGGTCATGGCCAGGGTCATCCTTGGGTCAACAGTGGTCAGTACGGAGAGACAGAGTGACACTGGTCACCAGGGGTCACCAGGGGCCACCAGGGGTCACCAGGAGTCAACAGGGGTCACCACAGGTCACCACTGGTCGAGGCAGAGAGACACGGAGTGTCTCAGCACTGATCAGTGTGGGTCAGAGTGGGTCAGTGTGGGTCAGAGTGGGTCAGAGTGGGTCAGTGTGGGTCAGTGTGGGTCAGTATGGGTCAGAGTGGGTCAGTATGGGTCAGTGTGGGTCAGTGTGGGTCAGAGTGGGTCAGTGTGGGTCAGTATGCGTCAGAGTGGGTCAGAGTGGGTCAGTGTGGGTCAGTATGGGTCAGTGTGGGTCAGTATGGGTCAGAGTGGGTCAGTGTGGGTCAGAGTGGGTCAGTGTGGGTCAGTATGCGTCAGAGTGGGTCAGAGTGGGTCAGTGTGGGTCAGAGTAGGTCAGAGTGGGTCAGTGTGGGTCAGTATGGGTCAGAGTGGGTCAGTGGGGGTCAATGTGGGTCAATGTGGGTCAGTGTGGGTCAGCACAGATTGATGTGGGTCAACAGACGGATCAAAAAGGATCAAGAGAAATCCAGGCAGAACAACACAGGGGTTGTGACATCCCATGGAACATGGGTCAGCATGGGATGACACAGGTCTGTGTGGGGGGAGAGAATTCCACATGGAGTGACACAGGTCTGTGTGGGGGGAGAGAATTCCACATGGAGTGACACAGGTCTGTGTGGGGGGACAGAATTCCACATGGAATGACACTGGCCAGCCTGGGCCAATGTGGGTCAAACCCCACGGAGCAACAGTGGACACGGAGTGACGTGAATCAGAGAGCGGGGAAAAAGCTCAGTCAAAATGGAGCAGAGGGGAACCCAGCCCTATGGGGATCCATTTGGGGATCTATAGGGGATCTCTGGGGGTCTATAGGGGAGCCCAGCCCTACAGGGATTCCTACAGGGATCCCCAGACCATCCCTATGGAATCTATAGGGAGTCCAAACCTTATGGGGATCCCGGCAGAGATCCATGGGAGGTCTCCAGCCCCACTGGGGTCCCCATGGGGATCCCCGTGAGGGACTCTGTGGAGGCCTATAGGGGTCTGCAGCCTTATTGAGGTTTCTGGTCCTGACCTCGGAGTTCCTTATGGGGGTCAATAGGAGTCTGCATTGGGGTCCCCATAAGGGTTTGTAGGAGCCTCTTGTAGTCCCTATGGGGATCTCTATGGGGACATTGGGGTCCCCGAGAGGATCCCGCTCCCGGGGTCCCTATGGACGAGCCATAAGGAGCCACGACCCTGCGGAATCCCCGGCCCGCCAGGGGGCGGCATCCGCCCCGCGGCCGCTTTGATCAGTCTCTATGGCGGGAGGGGGACGCTCTGGCCCATCTCTATGGTGCGAGAGGGACGCTCTGGCCCATCTCTATGGTGGGAGCGGGGCGCGCCGGGCCACTCTGTGGTCCACAGTAGCTTCCTGTGCGGTCTGGCGGAAGTGACGTCAGAGAACGGCGGCGGCGGGAGCAGGAGCGAGGTGTGGGGGAGGGGCCGGGGGGGGGGGGTCCCGGAGGTTGTGGGGTGGGGGAGCAGAAACGTTCGGGTCGGTGGATCCCGAGGGGTCCAGGGTGGGAGACGAATTGGCTCGGGTGGCTCCGACTGTCGTGACAGGTCGGGGACATCCCGCCCGGTGTCCCTCAGGCTTCCCTGTGATGTCATCGGCACTGTGCGCGGCTCGCGGTGACGTCACACGGCATGTTCCCAGCCTCCGCCAGTGTCCCCATCGATGTCCCCAGACCCTGGTGACGCCACACGGGGTGTCCCCAGCCCCCGGTGATATCCCGTGGAACGTCCCCAACCCCTTCACTCTTTCCCCAGGTACCGCCAGCCTTGCCGCTGTGCCGCTGTCCCCACCGGCCCCGTGTCCCTGTGTGCATCCTCACCACCGCAGGGACAGCCCTCTGTCCGCACCGTCCCCGTGCCTACACCATCCCAGTGTCCCCACCGTCCCCGTGCCTACACCATCCCAGTGTCCCCATTGTCCCTGTGCCTACACCATCCCAGTGTCCCCACCGTCCCCGTGCCTACACCATCCCAGTGTCCCCACTGTCTCTGCTGTCCCAGTGTCCCCACCGTCTCCGTGCCTACGCCATCCCAGTGTCCCCATTGTCCCTGCTGTCCCCACCACTCTGCTCTTGACGTGTCCCAGCTGTCACTGCCATCTCTGTGTCCACTGTGTTCCCTCTCTCCCCACCGTGTCCCCGTGTCTCCTGTATCCCCAGTGTCCCAGTGACCCCAGTGTCCTCGTGTCCCCGTGTCCCCTCCATCCCCTCCGTGTCCCTGCTGCCATGCCAGAGGCCGTGCACTACATCCACCTGCACAACTTCAGCCGCTCGCTGCTGGAGACGCTCAATGGGCAGCGCGTGGCCGGGCAGTTCTGCGACGTCACCGTGCGCATCCGCGAGGCCTCGCTGCGCGCCCACCGCTGCGTGCTGGCCGCCGGCAGCCCCTTCTTCCACGACAAGCTGCTGCTGGGCCACTCCGCCATCGAGGTGCCGCCAGTGGTGCCCTCGGCCGCCGTGCGCCAGCTCGTGGAGTTCCTGTACAGCGGCAGCCTGGTGGTGGCCCAGTCCGAGGCGCTGCACATCCTCACGGCCGCCTCGGTGCTGCAGATCAAGACGGTCATCGACGAGTGCACGCAGATCATCTCGCAGGGCCGCGGCCCCGCCGCGCTGCCCCCTCCCCACAAGGTGCCGGGGCCGCCGCTGGTGCCGCCCCCGGAGCTCGAGGGGCTCTCAGAGCCGGTGCCGAGCGGCCACAGCCGCAAACAGCGGCAGCCGCTGCGCCTGGCGCCGCCGCTCAAGGAGGAGCGCGAGGACTTGGAGGAGGAGGAGGAGGAGGGAGAGGACGAAGGGGGGCCCCAGGAAGGGGTTGTCCCCCCAGGTGTAGCTCCCCCACCCTTCCCGGCTCCGGACCCCCCGTTTTTCGGCGCCCCCGAGGTTTTCCACGACACTTTCCTGCCTCCCTGGCCCAGCGACGACGGCAGCGGCTCCTTCGGGCCGGAGCGCGGCCGGGAGGCGCCTGGGGGGGACGGCTTCGGGTTTGGGCCCCCCCCACCTTTGCCACCGCCCTACGAGGGGGGCTTGGAGGGGGGCACTGTCCCCACAGCGCCCCCAGTGCCCCTGGCCGGGCCCGCCCGCGGCCCCCAGCCCCCCTACCAGTGTGGCCACTGCCAGAAGAGCTTCAGCTCCCGCAAGAACTACACCAAGCACATGTTCATCCACTCAGGTGAGCGGGGACATGGGCATGGGCTGGAGAGAGGTCGTGGGGACACACATGGTTCTTGTGGTGACGTACATGGATCTCGTGGTGACGTACATGGATCTCGTGGTGGCACACAGCAGTGCCCTGCGTCCATCCATGCTGACCTGGGTCGATTCCTTGTTATCCTGTTAGTTGAGCCCCATTGACCCACGTTGGCCTGTGCTGACCCATGGTGACCCATGTTGGCTTGTGTTGAGCAGTGCTGGCCTGTGCTGACCCATGTTGGCCCACATTGATCTGTACAGACCCACGTTGGCCTGTGCTGGTGGCTTCATTGGACACCGTTGACCTGTGTTGACCCTGTTGACATACGTTGGCCCTGTTGGTCCACACTGACCCCTGTTGATCCATTAACCTGTACCGCTCCATGTTAACCCATGATGACCCTGGTCACCCAAGATTGCTCCATGTTGACCTACGGTGATCTGTGGTGGCCCATGTCAATCCACAGTGGCAGACTGTGTTGATCTGTGTCCATCCTTATTGACCATCTTGATTCTGTTGAGCTGCTTTGACTCGGGGTGATCTTTGTTAGCCCATGTTGATGTGTGTTGGCCCACATTGGCCAGTATTGATCCATGTTGGCCCATATCAATCCCTGTTGACCTTTATTGGTCCATGTTGGCCCACATTGACCCATGTTAGCCCATATTGACCTGTATTGATCCATGTTGGCCAGTATTGATTCATGTTGACCCATCTAGATCCGTGTTAGCCCATATCAGTCCCTGTTGACCTGTACTGGTCCATCTTGGCACATGTTGACCCATGTTGGCCAGTATCGATCCATGCTGGCCCACATGGACCTTTATTGATCCATGTTGACCCACGTTGATCTGTGTTGACCTCTATTAATCTACACTGACCCACATTGATTCATTTTGGCCCACATTGACCTATATTGATCCATTTTGGTCCACATTGACCTATATTGATCCATTTTGGCCCACGTTGACCTATATTGATCCACACTGACCCATACTGATCCACATTGACTGGTATTGGTGTATGTTGAGCCCTGTTGATCCATATTGACCCACACTGCCCCACACTGACCAGTACCAATCCACGCTGCCCCTCACTGACCAGTACCATCCACGCTGACCCACGCTGACCAGTACCAATCCACGCTGACCCTCACTGACCAGTACCAATCCACGCTGACCCTCACTGACCAGTACCAATCCACGCTGCCCCACACTGACCAGTACCAATCCACACTGACCCTCACTCACCAGTACCAATCCATGCTGACCCACACTGACCCACAGTGACCCACACTGACCAGTACCAATCCACACTAACCAGTACCAATCCACGCTGACCCTCACTGACTGGTACCTATCCACGCTGACCTGTACTGACCCCTGCTGACCCACAGTGACCCACACTGATCCTCACTGACTCTAGCTGCCCCACGTTTGTATCTCCACAGGTGAGAAGCCCCACCAGTGCTCCATCTGCTGGCGCTCCTTCTCCCTCCGGGACTACCTGCTCAAGCACATGGTGACCCACACAGGCGTCCGCGCCTTCCAGTGCGGCATCTGCTGCAAGCGATTCACCCAGAAGAGCTCCCTCAACGTCCACATGCGCACGCACCGCCCCGAACGCTTTCAGTGCCGCCTCTGCACCAAGGGCTTCTCCCACCGCACCCTCCTGGAGCGCCACGCTGCCACCTCCCACCCTGTGCCCCCACCAGGACCACCGCTGGGACCACCACCGGGGCAACCGCTGGGACCACCACCGGGGCCGCCACCGGGGCTGCCACCGGGGCCACCACCGGGGCCACCGCCGGGGCTGCCACCTGGGCCGCCACCAGGGCCGCCCCCGGGGCTGCCACCGGGGCCACCGCCGGGGCTGCCACCTGGGCCACCACCAGGGTTGCCACCAGGGCCGCCGCCAGGGCCGCCGTTGGAACCTGGATTGGGCACGTGGCCAGGGCCGGACGCTGCAGGTGCTGGCCCCGCTCACACAGCATGAAGGGGCATTCCTGCTCCTCAGAGGGCCTTGAGGGTGGGCCCAGGGGTTCCTCGGTGCCCGTGGGTCTGGTGGAGCATCGAGGGTGAAGCCTGGAAGAGGCTGCTAAGACACTCTCTGATCGTCAGATTTGGGAAGTTTTGGGGATGTTCCCGGTGTCAGGAGAAAGGGGAAAGGGGACCAGAACACCCCAATTGGAATGGGGACGTGGGGAACCGCCGGGACTCTGAGCATCACCAGGATCATGGAACAAATCCTGCTGGGAACTGTGCTGAGGCACCTGGGATCCAGGAGGAGGTTGGCAATGGGCAATGCGGTGTCACAGAGGGCGAACGGAGGCTGGGAAGCTTGGTGGTTCTGGTGGTGGGGGGGTGATGACATTGTTGACCTGATGCCACCCCTGGAACGTTCTGGAACTGAGCTGTGCACAGGGATTGCACAGATGGACCACACCATGAGTCCAGAGGAGGCCATGGAGATGCTTGGAAGGCTGGACAGAGTGGAGGTGCCCGACCTGGAGAAAGGAGGGATTTAGGGACACCTGAGAGCTCCTTCCAGGGCCTGAAAGAGCTCCGAGAGCTGGAGAGGGACTTTGAACGAGGCCTGGAGCAGCAGGACACAGGGAATAGCTTCCTGGTGGGAAAGGAGAGGTAGAGGTGGAATTCTGGGGAGAAATTCCTGCCTGTGAGCAGATGGAATGGCATTGCCAGAGAAGCTGGGTCAGTGGAAGGCCCTTCCCCCCATAGCATTCCATGGGTCCATGACGGTGACTGTGACCCCATTCCAGCCATGGATGGACACCTGAAGGGACACAGGGTCCCTTCCTTGTCCCCTCCCCACTGTGTGGCTCCTGCCCCCAGACAGGGACAATGAACATGGGGGATTTATTGATTGTTTTGATGCCTTTATTGCCATTTTTTACACTAAAAATCTCCGTTGGCCCATGTGATGTGTCCTCTGCTCAGCTCTCCCACGCGGTCACTGGCAAGGGCCGTGGCAGTTCTAGCCACATCAAGGAGTCAAACTCATCCCTGTGGCCAATGGCAATGTCCTCCCTGGGTCATTTACAGCAGCCATGGGTGCAGGTGGCCACACCGTGTCCCCATGGGTGCCACATAGGGGTGGCAGCAGCCACAGGCCATGTCATGGCTCATCACAAACCCTGCTGTGATCCACATGGGGACACCCCAGAACCCCCAGGACACAGCCAGGGGACGTGGGGGAACACGGAGGGGGATGGGAGGGAACATGGGACACTGGGGGGGACACCGGGGAGGACACTGGGGACACTGTCCCAGGGCCACCAGTGCCCAGGCCCCCTCAGCTGTTGGTCCAAGTGCTGCCCAGGACCCTCCCACTAATGTCCCCAGTAGCCACGAGTGTCCTCCCAGCATTCTCAGTAACCCCCCGTGCCCTCCCAGTAACTCCCAGTGTCCCCCTTGCTGTACTCCCCAGTTCAACCTTTCAGCTCTCCCAGTCCCTTCTTGGTGTTCTCAGGCCCTCCCCAGTTCTGTTGTCCATCCTGCTCCGTCCCCCTCCAACTCTCCTAGTAACCCCCAGTGACCCCAGTAATCCCTTGTGCATCCCCAGTGCTCCCTGCGCTCCCAGTGACCCACAGTGATGCCGGTGACCTGCAGTGATCCCAGTAATTCCCAGTAATCCCCTATGATCCCATTAATCCCCAATACTCCCAGTCATTCCCCAGTTCTGCTCCCCATTGGTTTATCCCGCTGTCGATCACGGCCTCGTCCACGCTTCCCCGCACAACACTGATGCCGATTGGCCGGTCATTCCATGGAGTCCCCGCCTTCCCCAGGGCTCTTCGGCCGCTGATTGGTTCAGGTTCGGCCGCCGTGCGCGCTGACTGGGCCGCTCAAGTGCCGGAGGCGTGTTTCCGCCCTTTCTTTCTCTCCTGGTCCTCTCCAATTGCGCTGTCAATCTCCGCTAGTCCCCGCCCTACCATTGGTTCTCCTCACTGTCAATCTCGGTCAGGTTGCGATGATTGGCTGCACGCCAGGGTGGGGGCGGGAGGAGGAAGCAGTGTGGAAGCTGAGGGCTTTGCGGTAGCCATGTCGATGCCTCTGGCTGTGGCGGTCGAGAACGGCCTCGGGGCGAAGGGAGCGGGGCCACCGGAGCCGCTGGAGCTGTGCGGTGCCTGCCGGGAACGGCTCAGCCCCCAGCGGGAGCCGTGGTTGCTGCCCTGCCTGCACTCCGTGTGCCGGGAGTGCCTCGGAACCACGCCGGGAGCCGCCGGCAGCGAGGGGCAGGGTGAGGGGGAGGTGTGAGATGGGAGCACTGGCGCTTACTGAGGACACCGGGAGTTACTGGGTGTTACCGAGATTACCGGAGTTTACTGGCATCCCCGGGGTTTACTGGCAGGCACGTGGGTTTACTGGGATCACTGGTGGTCAGTAGGATTTTTGGGGTTTACTAGGAATGCTCGGCGTTACTGGGATCACTGGGTTGTGGAGGACACTGAGGATTACTGGGAGCTCAGGGAGCACTGGGAAGGTGCTTGGGTTTACTGGGATCGCTGGGAGTTAGTGGGTTGCTCCAGGATTTACTGGGAGCTCAGGGAGGGGACCCCAATATCCACCCCGGGGGACACTGTGACCCCACCGTGGGACTGTCCCACCCCGGGGGACACTGTGACCCCATTAGTGACTCCTTGTCACCATCCCTGCCTTTCTCTCTGGGGAGGTTTTGGGGGCTCCAGGGACATCTCTGAGGTCACATCAGTGGCCATGGTGGCCCTGGGGCTCCGTTTTGGAGGACCCTAGCCCCCACCCCACTAATGAGCCAGAATTTGGTGACAAGTGGAGGTGCCAAAGGAGGGTGTGGGGTGACTTTGTTCTCTCTCTGTCCCCCGCAGTGTTCGATTGCCCCGTGTGCCACCAGCAGTGTCCCCTCAGTGACATCATGGAGAACTTCTTCCTGCAGGACAGCGGGGCTGGGACAGCCTTGGGCCAGGGCAGTGGGCAGGTACTGCCTCATTAGTGCTAATTAGTGATGATTGGGAGGGGAAGGGAGGTTCCCCAACGTGTCCCTTGTCCCCAGACCTGCACCAACTGCGAGGACAACGCAGCGGCCACCAGCTTCTGCCTGGAGTGTGCAGAACCGCTGTGTGACACCTGCGTGGAGGCCCACCAGAGGGTCAGGTACACCCGGGACCACACCGTGCGGGCCTTGGGTGAGTCCCTGTCACCTTCTGTCACCTGTCACCCCCTGTCCCTGCCCTTTACAAGGTGCTGACCCTTTCAGTGGATCTGTCCAAGTGCCATTTCCTGTCTTACCCTGATGCTATCCTGGTGCCACTCCTGGTCCTGTCCCAGTTCCATTGTGATGCCATCTCAGCCCCACGCCCTGTGCCATCACCCCATCACCATTCCCAGCACTGTTCCCAGTGCAGCCTTATTCCCACTACATTCCTGTTCCCATTCCCATTTTCCCATTCTCATTTTCCTATTTTCCCATTCCTGTGTTCCCATTTTCTCATTCCTGTTATTTTCCTGTTATTTTCCCGTTATGTTTGCATGGTCCTGTTTTCCTGTTATTTACCCATTCTCCCATTATGTTTTTTCCCATTATTTTCCCGTTTTGCAATTTTCCCATTCCCCTGTTACGTTCCCATTACATTCCCATTATTTTTCCATGTTTGTTCCTGTTTTCCTGTTATGTTTCTGTTATTTTCCCATGTTCAGTACCATTTTCCTGTTATGTTCCTGTTATTTTCCCATTTCTACCGATACATTTTCATTGTTTACATTCCCATTATGTTCCCATTATTTATGTTCCCATTATATTCCTGTTGTGTTCCCATTCCCATGTTCCCATTTTCCTGTTATTTTCCCATTATTTTCCCATTTTCCTGTTCCTGTTATGTTCCCGTTATTTATGTTCTCAAGTCCCCGTTATTAATGTTCCCATGTTCCCATTCTTTTCCTGTTCTTTTCCTGTTATTTATGTTACCGTATTTATGTTCCCATTATTTACGTTCCCCTTCTTTTCCCCTTCTTTATGTTTCTGTTCTTAATCTTCACATTTTTTACGTTCCTGTTATTTACATTCCCCTTTTCCCATTCTTTACATTCCCAGAATTTTCCCCGTTCCTTACTTTTCTGTTCTTTACATTCCCATTATTTATGTTCCCATTACTGATGCTCCCAAGTTCCCGTTATTTACATTTCCATTATTTATGTTCTTGTAATTTTCCCATTCTTTATGTTCCTGTAATTTTCCCATTCTTTACGTTCCCATTATGCTCCCGTTCTTTACATTTCTGTTACGTTCCGGTTCTTTGCATTCCCATTATTGACGTTCCCGTTCTTGATGTTCCCATTCTTGATGTTCCCCTTATGTTCCGATTATTGACATTCCCATTATTGACATTCCCATTATTGACGTTCCCGTTCTTGATGTTCCCATTCTTGATGTTCCCCTTATGTTCCGATTATTGACGTTCCTGTTATTGACATTCCTGTTATTGATGTTCCCATTACATTCCCATGCTTTACGTTCCTGTTACGTGCCCGTTCTTGACGTTCCCGTTCTTGACATTCCCTTTATGTTGCCGTTATTGACGTTCCCGTTATTGATGTTCCATAACATTCCCATTCTTTATGTTCCCATTGCCTTCCTGTTATTGATGTTCCAATTATTGATTTCCCATTTCGTTCCACTTCTTTACGTTCCTGTTGCTGACGTTCCTGTTCTTTATGTTCCTATTAGGCTCCCATTCTTTACGTTCCCGTTATGTTCCTGTTCTTTCCATTCCTGTTATGTTCCAGTTCTTTACATTCCCATAACGTTCCCATTCTTTCCATTCTCGTTCTTTCCTTTCCCATAACGTTCCCGTTCTTCCCGTTCCCATAACATTCCCTTTGCGTACCCGTTTTTTCTGTTCCCATTGCGATCCCGTTCTTTCCATTCCCATTGCGTTCCCGTTCTTTCCGTTCCTGTTGCGTTCCCGTTCTTTCCGTTCCCATAACATTCCCTCTCTTTCCGTTCCCATTCTTTCCGTTCCTGTTCTTTCTGTTCCTGTTCTTTCCGTTCCCATAACATTCCCTCTCTTTCCGTTCCCGTTCTTTCCGTTCCCATTCTTTATGTTCCCATAACATTCCCTTTCTGTTCCTGTTCTTTCTGTTCCCGTTCTTTCCGTTCCCGTAACATTCCTGTTCTTTCCATTCCTGTTGCATTCCCTTTCCGTTCCCGTTCTTTCCGTTCCCCTGACATTCCCTTTCCCTTAATGTTCTTTCCCTTCCCGTTCTTTCCTTTCCCATAACGTTCCTGTTCTTTCTGTTCCCCTGACATTCCCTTTCCCTTCCCGTTCTTTCCCTTCCCGTTCTTTCCGTTCCCGTTCTTTCCGTTCCCCTGACATTCCCTTTTCCTTCCCGCTCTTTCCGTTCCCCTGACATTCCCTTTTCCTTCCCGCTCTTTCCATTCCCCTGACATTCCCTTTCCCTTCCTGTTCTTTCCATTCCCCTGACATTCCCTTTCCCATAACATTCCCATTCTTTCTGTTCCCCTGACATTCCTTTTCCCTTCCCGTTCTTTCCGTTCCCCTGACATTCCCTTTCCCTTCCCGTTCTTTCCATTCCCATAATGTTCCTGTTCTTTCTGTTCCCCTGACATTCCCTTTCCCTTCCCGTTCTTTCCCTTCCCGTTCTTTCCGTTCCCGTTCTTTCCGTTCCCCTGACATTCCCTTTTCCTTCCCGCTCTTTCCATTCCCCTGACATTCCCTTTCCCTTCCCGTTCTTTCCATTCCCCTGACATTCCCTTTCCCTTCCCGTTCTTTCCGTTCCCGTTCTTTCCTTTCCCATAACATTCCCATTCTTTCTGTTCCCCTGACATTCCTTTTCCCTTCCCGTTCTTTCCGTTCCCCTGACATTCCCTTTCCCTTCCCGTTCTTTCCATTCCCATAATGTTCCTGTTCTTTCTGTTCCCCTGACATTCCCTTTCCCTTCCCGTTCTTTCCCTTCCCGTTCTTTCCCTTCCCGTTCTTTCTGTTCCCCTGACATTCACTTTCCGTTCCCCAGACATTCCCTTTCCCTTCCCGTTCTTTCCGTTCCCATTCTTTCCTTTCCCATAACGTTCCCGTTCTTTCCGTTCCCGTTGCATTCCCTTTCCGTTCCCGTTTTTTTCCTTTCCCATAATGTTCCTGTTCTTTCCGTTCCCCTGACATTCCCTTTCCGTTCCCGTTCTTTCCATTCCCCTGACATTCCCTTTCCCTTCCCGTTCTTTCCCTTCACGTTCTTTACGTTCCCGTTCCCCGTGTTTGCAGGCGGGCTGGGGCCGAGCCCGGGGCCGTGCCGCGCGCACCCGACGGAGCCGCTGGCTCTGTTCTGCAGCACATGTGACACCCTCACCTGCCGGGCCTGTCACCTGGGCAGCCACCGCGACCACCCGTGAGTGCTGCCCTGCTCTGTGTGCCTAATTAGCGCTAATTAGCGATCAGCCAGTCCCAAATATATCGGGGGGTTGGAAAACGCAGGTGGGATCCGGGCTGGGAGAAGGGGAGTGGGTTTGGGGGAATGAAAATTCACCTGCCCAGCGAGGCCACCCCAAAGGTGGCTGTAATTAATTGATTAATTGATTTGATTAATTGTTTACTGAAAAACAGCTGGAGTTGGCCCTACGGGTTAATTACTCTTTTTAATTAGTGACTGGCTTGGTAAGCTAAGCTCGTTAGCTGGGCAGGTGCTGAAGGGTTGAGAAAGGTGAGGATTAATTAGCAGAAGGGGGTTTGAGTGGCTGGAACTGGAGAGAGGTCATTAATGACTCATCAATTAATGATGTTATTGGTTGTTTAAATTAATTTATTTTCTAACCAATCTCAGTCGAGTTTTGTTTATGGTTTTGCTGCTTTTTATTGGTCAGGCTTCTGGGGGAATCAATAAGTAATTTGATTAGTTAGCTGAGTGGATTTTTAATTGGCTGGTTTACCTTATTAATTAGTTTACTTGATCATTAATGGTATCAGAAGCTTTTTTGTTAGGTAAGACCTAAGTGAATTAACGTAGTTAGGGATTAAATGAGAGAATCTGTTTACTGGGACATCTCATTAACTAAAAACCCTTAATCCACTAACTAACTTAATTAGATAATTGATGCCTAATGAGGACTAATTAGCTTATCAATGGTTAATGACCTAATAAGATTAATTCTCCTTTCTACTCCCCCTTTTCCACCCTTTTTCTTCCTCACTTCCCCTTTTCCTTTTTCCTTTTCTCCCTTTTTCCTTTTCCCCACTTCCCCCGTTTATCCTCCTCCCTGTTTTTCTTTCTTTCTCCCTCCTCCCCATTTTGTCTTCCCTTTCCCCTCTTCCTTCCCCATCTTTTCCCTCTCCCCCTTTTTTCCTTTTCCTTTCCCTTCCCTCCTTTTCTTCCTTTTTGCCTTTTTTCCTGTTTCCTCCCCATTTCTCCCTATTTTCCCCTGTTTTTCTCCATTATTTCTCTCCATTTTCCCCATTCTCTCCCGATTTCTCCCCATTCTCTCCCGATTTCTCCCTGTTTTCCTTGTTTCACCCCACTTCCCGTTTTCCCATTTTTCCCCATTTCCCCCCCGTTCTCTCCCTATTTCCCCATTTTCCCCATTTCTCCCTCTTCTCTGCCCATTTCCCTGTTCTTTCCCCATTTTCACTTGTTCTTTTCCCATTTCTCGTGTTTTCTCCTCATTCTCTCCCCATTTCCCCCATTTTTCCATTCCCCCTGTTCTCTCCCCATTGTCTCCTCATTTCCCCACGTTACCCCCCATTTCCCAATTCCCTGTTTCCCCCGTTCTCTCCCCATTTTCCTGTTTCCCCCATCCTCTCCCCGTTCCCCCATTTTCCCATTCCCCCTGTTCTCTCCCCGTTGTCTCCTCATTTTCCCCCATTTACCCCCATTCCCTCTCCATTTTCCAATTCCCCGTTTCTTCCCATTTTCCTGTTTGCCCCCATTCTCTCCCCATTTCCCCATTTCCCCCATTTTCATAAACCTTTTTCCCCTCCGTTTCTCCCGTTCTCTCCCCATTTCCCCCCCGTTTCCCCCGATTCTCTCCCCATTTCCCCCTCATTTCCCCCCATTCTCTCCCCATTTCCCCCATTCTCTCCCCATTCCCCCCCGTTTCCCCCCATTCTCTCCCCATTTCCCCCTGTTCTCTCCCCATTTCCCCCCCCCGTTTCCCCCCGTTCTCTCCCCATTTCCCCCCCGTTTCCCCCCGTTCTCTCCCCATTTCCCCCCCCATTTCCCCCCATTCCCTCCCCATTTCCCCCCGTTTCCCCCCATTCTCTCCCTATTCCCCCCCATTTCCCCCCATTCTCTCCCCATTTCCCCCCCATTTCCCCCCGTTCTCTCCCCATTTCCCCCCCATTTCCCCCCATTCTCTCCCCGTTCCCCCCCGTTTCCCCCCATTCTCCCCCGTTTCCTCCCATTCTCTCCCCATTTCCCCCCGTTTCCCCCCATTCTCTCCCCATTCCCCCCCGTTTCCCCCCATTCTCTCCCCTGTTGCCCCCGTTCCCTCCCCAGCTCTCAGCCCCTGGAGGACGCCGTGCGCCGGCAGCGCTCGGTGCTGGCCGCGCTGCTGCAACGCCTCAGTGACAAACACGCCGTGCTGCAGCGCTCCACCAAGGAGCTGCATGCCTTGTGGGTGTCCCCCCGTCCTTGTGGGTGTCCCCCGTGTCCCCCCCCGGTGTCCCCTGACCCCCCGTGTCCGGCAGCATCCGGCGGGTGACAGACGTGCAGAAGCGCGTGCAGGTGGAGGTGAAGATGGCCGTGCTGCAGATCATGAAGGAGCTTAACAAGCGTGGCAAGGTGCTGGTCAGCGACGCCCAGGTGAGTGTGGCGGCACCGCGGTGGCACCAGGGGTGGTGGCGGTGTGTCCGTGTGTGCGGTGGTGACACCGGGTGGCAGCGGTGTTCCCGTGTGTGCCGTGATGGCACCGGGAGTGGTGGTGCTGTCCCTTGTGTGCTGCAGCGGGTGGCAGCGGTGTCTCCATGTGTCCTGGTAGCCCCGGGTGGCAGTGCCATCCACTGTGTGGCCACAGGTGGCAGCGCTGTTGCCGTGTGCTGCATTGGCACTGGGGTGGCAGTAGTGTCCCTGTGCATGTCCTGGTGGCCCTGGGTGGCAGCGGTGTCCCCCTGTGCCCGCAGTGGGTGGCAGCAGCGTCCGCTGTATGGCACCGTGGTGGCAGGGGACGGCAATGCTGTCCCCTGTGTACCCGCAGTGGGTGGCAGCGGTGTCCCCACATGTCCTGGTGGCACTGGGGTGGCAATGCCATCCCCTGTGTGGCCCCGGGTGGCAGCGCTGTCTCCATGTGCTGCAGTGGCACTGGGGTGGCAGTAGTGTCCCTCTCTGTGGCCTCGGGTGGCAGCGCTGTCCCTGTGTGCTGCAATGACACTGGGGGTGGCAGCACTGTCCCCTTGTGTGTCCTGGTGCCACCGGGGTGTCAGCGCTGTCCCCTGTGTATCCGGTGGCACCGGGGTGTCAGCGCTGTCCCCTGTGTGTCTGGTGGCACTCCGGAGTCAGCACTGTCCCCTGTGTGTCCGGTGGCACCGGGGTGGCAGCGCTGTCCCCTGTGTGTCTGGTGGCACTCCGGAGTCAGTGCTGTCCCCTTGTATGTCTGGTGGCACCAGGGTGGCAGCATTGTCCCCTGTGTGTCCAGTGGCACTGGGGTGGCAGCACTGTCCCCTTGTGTGTCTGGTGCCACCGGGGTGGCAGCGCTGTCCCCTGTGTGTCCGGTGGCACCGGGGTGGCAGCGCTGTCCCCGTGTGCCCGCAGCGGGTGACCGAGGGGCGGCAGGAGCAGCTGGAGCGGCAGCACCGTGCCCTGAGCAGGGCGCAGCGGCAGCAGGAGCACGTCCTGCGCTTCGCGGCGCGAGCCCTCGACAGCCCCCACGGCACCGCCCTGCTGCTCTCCAGGAGGCTGGTGAGGAGCTGACCCCCCCAAAATACCCTCAGGGCACCCCCGGGTGGCTCCTTGGGCAGGGAGGGGCTGGCACCTGGGGACACTTGGGGACATTAGTGTCCTTTGTCGCTGCGCTCTCAGAGCGGAGCCATCCCCAGGCTGTGCTGACCAGCTGGTGAGGGGCTGAATCCCCCCAACCCCCCCCCCCCCAGATTCCTCTCAGAGCCCCCCAGACCAGGACCTCAGGCCAGGATCCCCAGAGGTGACCCTTGGGGATACCTGGGGACAGTTGTGTCCCTCTGTCACCAGGACTCTGTGCTCTCAGAGTGGCACCATCCCCAGGCTGTTCTGGGCAGCCAGACCCCCCTCAGACCTCCCTGGGGCCCCCCAGACCAGCACCTAGGGCCAGGGTCCCCCTGGAGTGGCACCTGGGGACACTTGGGGACAGTTGTGTCCTCTTGTCACTGGGACCGTGCTCTTGAAGTGAAGCCAACCCTGGGCTGTGCCTCGTTTCACCTGGCCTCAAGTGTCCCCTGTGTCCCCTGTTTTGGGGCTTAAGGGGTCACAGGACAGTCCCCAAGGGATGGCTTGTCCCCAGATGTCCCCTGCTGTCACTGCACTGGTGTCCCATGGTGCTGGAGCCAGGGGCTGTCCGTTCCAGGTTCCCTCAGAACGCCTGGCAGGTGACAGGTGCCACCAGGGTGCCACATCCTGTTGCCCTCACTGCGGTCCCACACATCCCCTGGGTGTCCCTGCACTGCGACAACGTCCCTGGGATGCTCTGCCCTGTAACCACGTTGTGCCACCCCCTGTCCCGGGCAGTGTCCCCAAGTGCTGCTGTCCCCCCCCCCCCATCCCAGATCCACTCGCAGCTGCTCCGGGCACTCCGGGTCACTGTGGAGCCCCTGGAGCCCCAGGGGGACATGAAATTCCAGTGGGACCTGCAGGCCTGGACCAAGAGCGCCGAGAGCTTCGGTGAGGGGACACTCAGGGGACACCAAGGCACAGGGAACAGTGGGGACAGGGGTGTTGTGTGACAAGGGACAGCAGGGACCAGAACATGGAGAGACAAAGGACAGGATGTCCCAGGGAGGGGGTGATGGGCGACAGAGTGGGTCCTAGGTGGGAGGTGACAAAGAGCAGAGGGTCCCTATATGGGGGGTGACAGGGGGGGTGAGGATGGGGGTGACAGGGGATAGGAGGTCCCAGAGTGAGAGGTGACAAGGGACAGGAAGTCCCTGTTTGGGGAGCTGACAAAGGACAGGAGGGGTGAGGATGGGGGTGACAAGGGACAGGAGGTCCTGGGGAGGGGGTGACAAGACACAAGGGGTGTCAGGGGACCCCAGGACCACCCTGACACCCCTCCCCCCTGCCAGGCACCATCATTTCGGAGCATCCCCTCCCCCCTTCGCTGAGCCCCCCGCCCTTGCTGAGCCCCCCCGCTGCCAGCCCCCGGGACCCCTCCCCCACCTCGCAGGTACTTTGGGGGGACATTCCCAGGGGTCCCACCCCCCTGGGAACCCCCTGGTGATGTCTCCCCCTGCGATGTCCCCCCCAGGCCACGGTGATTAGTGGGGGACAGGTGACCCCCGAGCTGCTCCTGCAGGAGCAGGAGCCCCACTGGGCTCCTGAGAGCCCTGAGTGTCCCCCCCAGCTGTCCCCCCCCCACCTGGACCCACAGCCACCTGAGACCCCCGAACTGGGTGAGTGAGGGAACACGGGGAGGGGACACAGGGAGGGGATATGAGAGGGGACAGCAGGCAGCCCCTGATGTGTTTGTCACCAGCCACCAGCCCCCCTGAAAACAGCGTCACTGGAATGAGGAGGTGAGTGGGGGATGGGGGTCCCTGTCCCTTGTCACCCCCCCACCCCCCCCAATTGTCACCTTATGTTCTGCTCCCTTCTGTCCCTTGTCACCCTCCCATCCTGGTCCCTCCTGGCCTTGTCACTCCATGTCCTAGCACCCCCGTCCCTTCTCGGCCTTCCCCTCCCTTGTCACCCCCCTGGATCTCCTGTCCCTTGTCACCCTCCCAGACCCCCTGTCCTTTGTCCCCCCCAGACCTGTCCCTTGTCACCTTGTCACAAGGGTGACATTTTAGGGCTCCCTGGCTGCCCTGACAGCCCCCTGCCCCCCGTTGTTATCCAGGAGGAAACCAGGGAGTTCTCCCAACGAGGAGAAGTTCGTTAAGAAGCTGCTCATTAAGCGGTAATTGGAGAATGCGAGAAGGGAAAATGGACCCCTGGGACCCCTCTGTCCTTTGTCACCCCTGGCCAGGGCCACCTGCAGCCCCTCCCATCCCTTCCTAAAGGTCCCTTGGCCAGGACATCCCTTGTCCCCTGTTCCTGGGGTCTCCCCATGCCAGGGGTTGGCCAGGGCCCCCCAGCCCTTGTCCCCCTGTCACTGTCCAAGCATTGTCACTGTCCCTTGTCCCCCTGTCCCCAGTGCTCCCGAGCCTTGTCACTGTCCCTTGCCCCAGAGTGCCCAGGGACTCCCAGCACCCCAAACTCCCAGGACCTCTCCCCTGGAGGTTTGGGGGTTCCCCCCAGCCCTGTCCCTGCTGTCCCCACAGGAGGGGCCCCCCCGGGGCCCAGGACAGCCCCCGGCTCCCCAAGGTGCCGCGGGTGAGCCTGGAGCGCCTGGAGCTGGACCTGGAGCTGGACCCGGCGCAGCCGCCTATGTTCCGCATCTTCCCGGGGCCCTCGGCTGAGGAGTTCAGCGTCATCGTCATCGAGCAGGGGAGAGCGGGGACACCGGGGGCAGCAGGGACGATGCAGCCACACAGAGCCTTCCCTGTCAAGGTGAGTGTCCCATGTTCCCCTCCAGTCCCCACCCAGGTGAGTGTCCCCCATGTTCCCCTCCAGTGCCCACTGTCCCCTCCCCATGCAGATGAGCATCCCCTGTCCCACTCCCATCCAAGTGAGTGTTCCATGTCCCTTTCCCTGTCAAGATAAGGGTCTCCCATGTTCCCTTCCACTGTCCCCCATCCAGGTGAGTGTCCCCCGTCTCTGTCCCTATCCCCTTTGTCCCTATCCACGTGAGTGTCCCCAGTGTCCCTCCCCATCCAGGTGAGCACCCCATGTTCTCCTCCCTTGTCAAGGTGAGGGTCCCCCCTCCCTGACTGTGTCCCCCCCATGCAGGAGGAACAGCAGGAGTCGCCCATCGGAGACATCAGGGACACCAAACCTGTGGGGCTGCTGCCCCCTCCCCCAGGGGAGCCAGGCCCTGTCCCGGGCTCCTCCCCAGGCCTGGGGCTCCCGGTGGTCCCGGCAGGACTCCCGGTGGCCCCAGCAGGACTCCCAGTGGGGGTCCCAGGGCTCCTGGGGGTCTCATGCTGCCGCGTGTGCGGCCAGGCCGGGGCCGTGGTGATGTGTGATTGCTGCCAGCGCTGCTTCCACCTGCACTGCCACCTGCCTGCCCTGCAGGATGTGCCCAGGTAAGGGATCCACCGGCATCCACTGCCCCTCAGCGCCACTCTGGGCCCTAGGATCCACTGTTCTGTGTCACCTCCCTGGGACCTGGGATCCGCTGTCCCGTGTCTCCTCCCTGGCATCTGCTGGGATCTTTTGGATCCTGGGATCTCCTGTTCCTAATCCCTCTAGGAATCCCCCACTGACCCCAGATCTCATGGGATCCCCCTTCCCCACCCCCAATAGTCCCTCCCCTCAACCCCTAGGGGTCCCCAGGTGCCAATCCCATGGGATCCCAGTCCCATAGAATCCCATTTCCAGTCCCTTGATCCCAGACCCATGGGGCTCCCTGGGTGCCAATCCCATGGGATCCTGTTCCCAATCCAATTCCCACTCCCATGGGATCCTGTTCCCAATCCCATGGGATCCCATTCCTGACAGCCCCGAGTGGACGTGTTTGCTGTGCCAGGAGCTGCCTCCACCCAGCCTGGACATGGAGCAGGGGTCCCCCCTCAAGATGAGCCCCCAGGACCAGCAGGTAAGAGTGGGGGCAGTCCCGGGGTGGGGATCCCAACGCTCCTGCCGGCATCTCAGCATCCCAACCCCGCAGAGGTGCGAGTTCGTCCTCCTGGAGCTGCTGTGCCACGAGCCCTGCCGGCCCCTGCATCGCCTCTCCAGCTCCCCGGTGAGCCCAGCAGGATGGGGGCTGTGGGATCTACTCCCAGGAGATGCCCCAGGCTGTGGGACCTGCATCCCTGACCCCGATCCCCACCCTACAGGATGGCCGAGACGCCATCGACCTCACGCTGATGCGGGCACGACTGCAGGAGAAGCTGAGCCCCCACTACCGCAGCCCCGAGGAGTTCGCCCGCGATGGCTGGCAGCTGCTGCGGCAGTTCCACCGCCTCACCGAGGTTTGGGGACCCCCTGAGGGTCTTGGGGGAGTTCTTGGGGGGATCCAGCCTCTCTGGAATTCCCCATTTTTCCCCCAGGACAAGGCTGACGTCCAGTCAATCCTGGAGCTGCAGCGTTTCCTTGAGAGCCGCCTCAGCGCCGTCTTCGGGGACCAGAAGTTCTCACGGCTCCTGCTGGATCCCGAGGAATCCCTGGAGATGTTCCCAGTGTCCTAATTCCCCCTCCCTGGGGGGCTGAAACCCCTCCCAGGACCCCTGTTTCCCCCTGGGTCCTGGTATCTTCCCCCTCCACAGTTCTGTTTTCCCCCTGCACCCTGCCCCAGAGCCTTCCAGGACATGGGGATGTCCCTGTCCCCCTGAGGTCAGTTGGAAAAATACAGACCTGTCTCAACCTCCTAGATTCTCCCTCATTTCAGTGCTTGGATTTGACCTGGATTTTCCTGATTTTCCCTCTTTTCAGGGCTCAATTGACCCCTGTGTCCCCCCATTTTCCCTTCTGCTGCCCCACCACTTCCATCTATGCTGCCTCCCCCCCCCCCGAGCTGGTGGGAGCTGGGAGCTGGTGGGATGGAGTTGGGTGGGCCTGGCAGCGCTGAGAGGGGAGGGACTGGGAGGGAAAATGGTCCCAACACACCCCACCGGCCCAGGAAATATGGCTGCGCCCATGAGGAACATGGCGGCGGTCATCGGGAGAAAGGCCCTCAAGCTCCGCCCCCGGCGCAGGATTGGCTGGTAGGAGCCGGGAAGAGCCGAACGCGGGAGAAAGATCCGCGGAGATTCGAAGTTGCTGCCGGAAAGAGCCGAAGGACAAAGATCGGTGCTTTTCGGAGAGCCTCGCTCTGCCTTTTTCCGGAGGAGCCCGAAATCTTCCGGAAAGTACCGAAGCGGGGTCGAAGCGCCGCAACGAGTCGATCTCCTTCCGGAAGAAACCGAAGCGCCTTCGGGCCCGCCCGAGTCTTTCCAGAAACTCCTGAGGGGTCCCGAACCGCCCCTTCCGGAGGTCCCCGAGCGCCCACCCCGCATCTCTCCCTTCCGGAAATCACCGAAGCGATTCCGGAGTTTCCGGAAGCGCCTCCAAAGCGGCGCCCGCGAACCCCGAGGCCATTCCACAGCCTGTTCCGAAGCAGTTCCGGAAGTTGCCAGGCGGCTCCGGAGTTTGCCGAGAGATTCCGAAGCCCTCCGGAGGTTCTCGAAGCGACTCCAGAGACCCACGAAGCGGCCCGGAGGTTGCCTAGCGGTTCTGAAGAGTCCAGAACCGCCTCCACTTTTTCGGAGATCCGCGGAAGGTTTCGAGCGGCTCCGGACATCCCTGAGACCGTTCCGCAAAGCCCCGAAACGGTTCCGAAGGAGTTCCGGAGGTTCTCGAGGCGGTTCCGGAAGTTGCCAAGGGACTCCGGAGGTTCCCGAAGTGTTTCCGGAAACTCCCGAAGTGGGTCCGAAGCAATTCCGGAGCTTCACGAAGCAGTCCCGGAAGTTGCCGAACGGTTGTGAAGCGGTTCCGGAGAGTCCCGAGCGTCTCCGGAAGTTGCCGAGCCGGCCGGCCCTCAGCACTCGCCCCCGGCCCCCGTCGCCCCCGGACCCCCCGAACCGGAGCCGCCCCCGGCCCGGCCCCGCTCCCTCGGCCCCGGGGGGGGCCCGGACCCGCCCCGGCCCCGCCGCCCCGGCCCGGCAGGATGATCAAGCTGTTCTCGCTGAAGCAGCAGAAGAAGGAGGAGGAATCGGCGGGCGGCACCAAGAGCTCCAGCAAGAAGGCCTCAGCCGCGCAGCTCCGCATCCAGAAAGGTGTGGGGGGGGGTCGGCGGGCACGTACTGGGCCCAGCAGGGCCCTCGTGGCGGGCAGGCATTGACTGGGCTCGTTAACGGCCCCGTGGGGTCCGGTAATGGGTCCAGTGGGGCCTCGATGGGGGGCCGCTACTGGGACCAATAGGGCTCTGATGCTGGTCCCAGTAGGGCCTTGGTGAGGGGCAGGTACTGGTCCCAGTAAGGGTCACATACTGGTCCCAGTTGGGATCGCACTCTGGTTCCAGTAGGGGTCCAATGCTCGTCCCAGTTAGGCCTCAGGGAGCGACAGTTACCGGTCCCAGTAGGAGTCACATATTGGTCCCAGGTAGGCCCCAGTGGGGATCACATACTGGCCCCAGTTAGGTCTCAGGGAGGGACAGGTACTGGTCCCAGTAGGAATCACATACTGGTCCCAGTAGGAGTCGTATACTGGCCCCAGTTAGGCCTCAGGAAGAGACAGGTACTGGTCCCAGTATGGGTCACATACTAGTTCCAGTTAGGCCTCAGGGAGGCACAAGTACTATAGGGGTCACATACTGGTCCCCGTGGGGATCACATACTGGTCCCAGCAGGAATTACACAGTAGTTTCAGTAGGGCCTCAGAGGGGATCAGATACTGGTCCCAGTAGGAGTCACATACTGGTCCCAGTTAGGCCTCAGCGGGAGATAGGTACTGGTCCCAGCAGGGGGCAGATACTGGTCCCAGTTAGGCCCCAGTGGGATGCAGTAGAAATCATATACTGGTCCCAGTAGGGGTCCAATACTGGTGCCAGTTAAGGCTCAGGGAGGGTCAGATACTGGTCCCAGTAGGAGGCAGGGATGGTCCCAGTAATACTTTGGTGAGTATCCCAGTTAGGTCCTGGTTGGGGTCAGGTACTGGTCCCAGTGAGGGTCAGTTACTGGTCCCAGTAGAGCCTTCCTGGGCTGGGGATGGGCCAGGCTGGGACTGGGCTCATGGGCTGTGTGTCACCCGGTGTCACCTGTGTCACCCTGTGTCACCTGGTGTCACCTTGTGTGTGTCACCCTGTGTCACCTGTGTGTCCCTGGTGTCCCCTTTGTTACTGTGTGTCACCTCTTGTGTCACCTGTGTCACCCTGTGTGTCACCCGTGTGTCTCTGGTGTCCCCTTTGTTCCTTCATGTCCCCGTGTCACCTGTGTGTCCGTGTTTGTCACCTGTGTGTCCGTGTTTGTCACCTGTGTCCTCCCGTCACACCCATCTCCCAGGTGTCCCCAGGTGTCCCCAACTGTCCCCGTTTGTCCCCAGACATCAACGAGCTGAACCTGCCCAAGACGTGCGAGATCGACTTCTCGGACCAGGACGACCTCCTGCACTTCCGGCTGCTGATCTGCCCCGACGAGGTGGGACCGCACCTGTGGCACCTGTGGTACCTGTGTGACATCCATGTCACCTGTGTCATTGTCACCTGTGTGTCACTGTGCCACCTGTCTGTGTCACCTGTCTCACTCTGTCACTGCGTGTCACCTGTGTGTGTCACCTGTCTCACCTGTGTGTCACCTCTGTCACTCTGTGTGTCACTGTGTCTGCCACCTGGGTCACCTGTGTTACCTCCTGTCCCCTCCCCCGTCCTGTCCCGTGTCCCCCTTCCCCCCCGGTGACATTTCTCTGTCCCCCAGGGTTTCTACAAGGGCGGCAAATTCGTCTTCAGCTTTAAGGTCAGTGCTGGGCCACTAAACCCCCCCATGTGGCCACCAAACCCCCTGCCATGGCCACCAACCCCCCCACTGTGGCCACCAAACCCACCTGTGCCACCAAACCCCCACTGTGACCACCAAACCCTTGCCATGGCCACCAACACCCTCTCATGGCCATGAAGTCCCAGGGCTACCAACTCCCCTCCTGTGGCCACCAAATCCTGTGGCTACCAGTGGCCATGGGCATGGGTGATGGGACCTGGTGGCCACTTAGCCCTGACCAGTGGCCACTGAGCTGTGCCAGGGCTCCTGTGGCTCCCAGGGGCTGGTGACCACCAGGTGTACTGCCCAGTGGCCCCTGGGCCAGCTGTGGGCTGGGGAGGGGGTTGGTGGCCACTGAGCCGTGCCCGGTGGCCTCCCCAGGTGGGCCAGGGCTACCCGCACGACCCGCCCAAGGTGAAGTGTGAGACGATGGTTTATCACCCCAACATCGACCTGGAGGGCAACGTGTGCCTCAACATCCTCAGGTGGGCTGCTGAACACCTGGGGGGGGGGGGGGGGGGGGGGGGCTGCTGAACACCTGGGGGGTACTACTGATACCTGGGGCAGCTACCAGCACCTGGAGGGGCTACTGGCACCTGGGGGAGGCTACTGAACACCTGGGGGGGGGGGGGGGGGGGGGGGGGGCTGCTGATACCTGGGGGAGGCTACTGACACCTTAAAGCCACCAAACACCTGGGAGGACCAGCAGACACCTGGAGGGGGCTGTGGCCACCTGCTGGTGGCCGTGGCTGTGGTGGCCACGGTGGCCACGCTGACACTGCCCGCTGGCCGTGTGCGCAGGGAGGACTGGAAGCCCGTGCTGACCATCAACTCCATCATCTACGGTCTGCAGTACCTGTTCCTGGTGAGGGACACCTGGGGACGCACCTGGGGGGTTTGGGGACACACCTGGGGACACACCTGGGGACATGGGGACACACCTGGGGACATGGGGATGCACCTGGGGGCTTTGGGGACGCACCTGGGGAGGTGGGGACACACCTGGGGGGTTTGGGGATGCACCTGGGGTGTTTGGGGACGCACCTGGGAACACACCTGGGGACATGGGGACACACCTGGGGGGTTTGGGGATGCACCTGGGAACACACCTGGGGATCTGGGGGGACACCTGGGGACATGGGGACACACCTGGGGACACACCTGGGGGCTTTGGGGACGCACCTGGGGAGGTGGGGACACACCTGGGGGGTTTGGGGGCACACTTGGGGTGTTTGGGGATGCACCTGGGAACACACCTGGGGACATGGGGACACACCTGGGGGGTTTGGGGGCACACTTGGGGTGTTTGGGGATGCACCTGGGAACACACCTGGGGACATGGAGACCTGGGGGGGACACCTGGGGACATGGGGACACACCTGGGTGCATGGGGACACACCTGGGGGGTTTGGGGACACACCTGGGGACACAACTGGGGACATGGGGACACACCTGGGGGGTTTGGGGGCACACCTGGTGGGTTGGGGACACACCTGGGGATGTTGGGGACACCTGAGGACACACCTGGGTGCATGGGGACACACCTGGTGTGTTGGGGACACACCTGGACACACCTTGGGGATGTACCTGGGGACACCTGGGAGGGTTTGGGGGGGGTCCTGTGGAGGGTTCAGGGGTCCTCAGTGGGGGGTTCAGGAGTTCTGGGTTTTCCTCCCCAAATTTTGGGGTCATCCCAACCCCTAAGGGAGTTTTTTTCCTAAATGGGAACCCCCCAGAAATCCTGATTCCAAATCCTGAGGGTCTCCCCAAAATTTGAGCCAAACCTAGGGATGTCCCAAAAATCAAGTTCTGGGGTCACCCCCCACATTTTGGACTCGCCCCACCCCCCCTGCCAAAACCCTAAACCTACCCCAAAAGCTGGACCCCAAATCCTGAGGTCCCCTGGACAAAGGGAGGCCCCCAAAATCGGAACTAAACCACAAACAAGGGGATTTGGGGATGTTTTAGGGAATTCTCAGTCTCCCCCAGATTTTGGAATCCTCTCCCAAAACCCCAGATTTTCCCCCAAAAGGAACTAAACCCCAAAGACCCCCTGAACAAAGAGAACCCTCCCAAAACATGAGCTAAAACCCAAATGGATTTGGGGATGTTCTGGGGGGTTTTGGGGGTGTGGGCTTATAGGATTTGGGGATGTTTTAGGGGAATTGCGTTGTCTCCCCCAAATTTTGGAGTCCTCCCAAAACCCAAATTTCCCCCCAAAAGGAACTAAACCCCAAAGACCCCCCTGAACAAAGGGACATCCCAAAATGAGAGCCAAACCCTAAAGCAGGGGATGTTTTAGGGGGTTTTGGGGTTTAGTGAGCTCATGGGATTTGGGGATTTTGTCGGGAATTCTGATTTCTCCCTGAAATTTTGGGGTCACCCCAAACCCCAGATTTTCCCCCAAAGGAGCCAAACCCTGAGGACCCCCTGAACAAAGGGAATCCCCCTGAAACAGGAGCCAAACCCAAAATGGATTTGGGGATGTTTTAGGGGGTTTTGGGGTGTGGGCTCATGGGATTTGGGGCTGTTTCAGGGAATTCTGGATCTCCCATATTTTGAGGTCCCACCAAACCCTAAATTTTCCCCTAAAAGGAGCCGAACCCCGAGGACCCCCTGAACAAAGGGAACCCCCCCCAAAACAGGAGCCAAACCCCAAACAAGGAGATTGGGATTTGGGGGGCATAAAGGGGTTTGTAGGTCTCCCCGAAATTTTGGGGTAACCCCCAATCCCAGATTTTCCCCCAAAGGAGCCAAACTCCGAGGACCCCCTGAACAAAGGAATCCCCTGAAACAGGAGCCAAACCCAAAATGGATTTGGGGATGTTTTAGGGGATTTTGGGGTGTGGGCTCATAGGATTTGGGGATGTTTTAGGAAATTCTTGGTCACCCAAATTTCGGGGTCCCCCCAAACCCCAAATTTTCCCCCAAAAGGAACTAAACCCCAAAGACCCCCCTGAACAAAGGGACATCCCAAAATGAGAGCCAAACCCTAAAGCAGGGGATGTTTTAGGGGGTTTTGGGGTTTAGTGAGCTCATGGGATTTGGGGATTTTTGTTGGGAATTCTGATTTCTCCCTGAAATTTTGGGGTCACCCCAAACCCCAGATTTTCCCCCAAAGGAGCCAAACCCCGAGGACCCCCTGAACAAAGGGAATCCCCTGAAACAGGAGCCAAACCCAAAATGGATTTGGGGATGTTTTAGGGGGTTTTGGGGTGTGGGCTCATGGGATTTGGGGCTGTTTCAGGGAATTCTGGATCTCCCGTAGTTTGGGGTCTCCGCAAACCTTAAATTTTCTCCTAAAAGGAGCCGAACCCCGAGGACCCCCTGAACAAGGAGGCTGCCGAGGTCCTGCAGAGCAACCGGCGCCTCTTTGAGCAGAACGTGCAGCGCTCGCTCCGGGGGGGTTACGTGGGGGCCACCTACTTCGAGCGCTGCCTCAAGTGACCCCAAAAACAGAACCCCAACCCCTCCCCCCCCACCCCATAAAACAAAAAAAAAACAAAACAAAAGCTCCAATTCCACCGATCACCCCACAAACCTCCTGCTGGTTTTGTGGGGAGGGGGTTTGTGGGGTTTGCTGTGCCCTGAGCGCTGTCTGGAGTGATTCCCCTCCCCTAAAATACACCCCCCACCCCCCCCCAAAAAAAAAAAAGAATTCCCAAACTTCCTGTGCCTCCCAACCCCAAAGAAAACCCCCTAAAACTGCCTGAGCCCCCCCTCCCCCTCCCCACCCAAAGAAACCCCAAAAGTCCCCAGCCCCCCCCAAACCAACTGGGGGCTGTCTGGGTGAGGTTTTGGGGTTTGTCGAGTCCTGAGCGCTGCCTGGAGTGACCCCCCCCCCCCCTAAAAATACCCCCCAAAAAAACCCCACAACTCTGAGATTCTTCCCCCCCCCAAAAAAAAAAAAATCATCCCACCCAAAAGTGCCCAACTTCCCCCAAACCAACTCTAGAACTTTGGAGGGTCGGGCTGGGGGGGTGGGGTGGATGTATGGGGGTGGCAGATCCCGAGCGCTGCCTCGAGTGATCTCCCCCCAAAAAAACCCCAAAAGTCCCAAAAATCTCCTGACCCCCTTCCCCCGCCTCCAGGACCTCCCCAAAAACTGTGGGGGGTGTGTTTGGGGGCACTGACCTCGAGTAACCCCCCCCCCCCCCAAAAAAAAACCCCCAAATCCCCTCCCCCCACTAAAAAAAAAAAAACCCAAACCCCCAAATCCACCTCCCCAAAAGACCCCAAATCCCCCCAAAATTCCCCTGGGGGGAGGGGTGTGGGGGTCACTTCAGCGCTGCCTCGAGGGACCCTCCCCTAAAAAATCCCAAAAACCCCCAAAATTCCCCCTCCCCCCCTATTTATTCCCCCCAGGGGACGGGGCAGCCCCTCCCCCCTCTGCCCCCCCCCCCCCCAGCGCTGCTCGGGCCCAGATTAAAGAGCCAAGGGACTGGTTTGAACTGGTTTGGACTGGTTTGGGATGGTCTGGGCTGGTTTGGACTGGTTTGGGATGGGGTGGACTGGTTTATATTGGTTTGGACTGGGTTGGGATGGTTTGGGATGGCTTGAACTGGTTTGGGATGGCTTGAACTGGGAGGGGTGTGGGACTGGTTATACTGGTTTGTACTGGGCTATACTGGGTTATACTGGGGGATGTAACTGGTTGTACTGGGTTATACCACGGGGATGTTACTGGTTATACTGGTTGTAATGGGTTATACTGGGCTATACTGGGAGGGATGTAGTGGGTGTTACTGGTTAGACTGGGTTATACTGGGAGGGATGCAGTGGGTGTTACTGGTTAGACTGGGTTATACTGGGAGGGATGCAGTGGGTGTTACTGGTTAGACTGGGTTATACTGGAGGAGTGTGTTACTGGTAGTACTGGTTTGTACTGGGTTTTTTACTGGGAGGGAGGTGTGGGTGTCACTGGTTAAACTGGGATGGGCCCAGTTTCATTCCTCAAAGTCCCCAGTTCCCACTCCCAGTATTCCCAGTTCCCAATCCCAGCATTCCCAGTATGCCCAGTTGCCACTCCCAGCCCTCCCAGTTGCCCCTAGCCTGTCCGACACCCCCGCGCCGCCAGGTGTCGCTGCCCCGAGCAGAGCCGCTCCGGCCGCTGCTCTCGCTGCCCCTCCCCGGAAGTGGCCGCTCCGGCCGCTGCTCTCGCTGCCCCTCCCCGGAAGTGGCCGCTCCGGCGGCTCCTCTGTGGTTCGTCCCTGCCCGCCGGGAGGTGCTGTCATGTGACCGAAACCCGCCGGCGTCACGTGATCGGAACCGAGCGTGACGTCGCTGTTTGCGGAAGTGCCCGGGAGTAGCCGGGTGAGGGCCGGGGGCGCTCGGGGAGGGATTTGGGGACATTTGAGGACAATTCGGGAGAATTCGAGGATCTTTGGGGCGAATTCAGGGGCTCGGATGGCGTTTGGGGCGGATTTAAGGGGATTTGGGCGGATTTGGGGCGGACTTCAGGAGCCGGGAGCAGCTTTGGGAAGGGCCCTGAGGGGACAGTGGGGCCTGTGGGGCAGGCTAGGGGTCCCCGTGACACCACCCTGTCCCCTCCCCGTGCCCGTGTGCCCCCCGTCCCCATGTGTGTCCCCCCCTCGTCCCCTGTCCCCAGTTCCAAGTGCCACCACATCCCGGTGTCCTCCCATGGCCGTGTCCCCTACCTGTGTCCACAGGTGTCCCACAGGTGTCCCCAACATCCCGTCAGTGTCCCCAGCGTCTCATCAGTGCCTCCAGCTTCACATCAATGCCCCAGGTCTCCCCAGCATCCCCGGGTGTCCCATGAGTGTCCCCAGTGTCCCCCTGGAGCTGCTCTTTGGCCACTGGATGAGCTGCTCCGGCAGAGCCAGCAGGGCCGTGTCCCATTAGTGCCCCCAATGTCCCACAGATGTCCCAGGTGTCCCTGTTGTCCCCAGTGTCACATTGATGTCCCCAATGCCCAGGTGTCCCCGTTGTCCCCATGGAGCTGCTGTTCGGGCGCCGGCGCACGCCGGAGGAGCTGCTGCGGCAGAACCAGCGCGCTCTGGCCCGCGCCGTGCGGGAGCTGGACCGAGAGCGGCAGAAGCTCGAGGCACAGGAGAAGAAAATCATCGTGGACATCAAGAAAATGGCCAAGCAGGGCCAGATGGTCAGAGGGGACACTGGGGACAGAGGGGACATGGCAGGGACACGGCGGGTGTGGGGCAGTGGGGGAGGAAAGGGAGCAGGGGACAAGGGGCATGGAGGGGACTGGGGGACACTGAGGGTACAGACAGGGACTGGGGGACACTGGACAAGGGACAGAGGGACAGACAGGGATCAGGGGACATGGGACAAGGGATTGGGGGACACTGGACAAGGGACAGACAGGGATCAGGGGACACAAAGGACATGGAGAGATCTGGGGGATGTGGAAGGGATGAAGGGACAGACAGGGACTGGGGGGCATGGAGAGGACAAGGGGACAGACGGGGCTGGGGGACACAGGACAAAGGGATGCAGAGGGGACAAGGGGGCAGGCAGAGACAGGGACATAGAGGGGACTGGGGACACTGAGGAGGACATGGAGTGTCCCCTGTCTCTTCCTGCTGTCCCCTCACGGTCCCCCGATGTCCCGGTGCTGTCCCTGCTGTCCCCACGGTGTCTCCTGTCTGTCCCTGCTGTCCCCTGGTTGTCCCCTCCTTGTCCCTGCTGTCCTCATGATGTCTCCCCTGTTACTCTAATGTCCCCTGCCTGTCCCTCTCTGTCCCTTGTCCACCCGTGTGACATCCCTGCTGTCCTTCTCTGTCCCTTGCCTGTCTCCTTGGTCCCTGTTTATCCTTCTCTGTCCCCAGTGGCCCTGTCCATCCGTGTGACATCCCTGCTGTCCCCTGGTGTCCCAGTGACCGTGTCCTCTCTGTCCTGGTGACGGTGTCCTTGCTGTCTCCTGGCGCTGTCCCCATGTGTCTCCTCTGTCCCTGACTCTGTCCTCGACTCTGTCCCAACTGTCCCTGTCCCCCGTCCCCAATGCTGTCCTTGACACTGTCCCTGTCCCTGAGGTGTCCTCGCTGTCCTCAGGACCCTGTCCCTGTCATTGATGTGTCCCCACTGTCCCTGACATGTCCCTGTCCCCAGGATGCTGTCCCTGTCCCTGACCTGTCCCTGTCCCTGACATGTCCCTGTCCCCGTCCCCAGGACGCCGTGCGGGTGATGGCCAAGGACCTGGTGCGCACTCGGCGCTACGTGCGCAAGTTCATCGCCATGAGAGCCAACGTGCAGGGGGTGGCACTGAGAGTGCAGACCCTGAAATCCAACAGCGCCATGGCCAGCGCCATGAGGGGGGTGACACGGGCCATGGCCACCATGAACAGACAGGTGAGGGTCACCTGCGAGGTCACCTGTGTCACCTGGGTCATGATGACACCACGGACCCAGATGGGGGATTGGGGTCCCCTGTCCCCTTTGTGTTGCCTGGCTGTCCCCTGTGTGTCCCTGTGTCCCCTGGCTTTCCCCTGGCTTTCCCCTGGATGTCCCTGATGTCCCCTGGCTGTTCCTGGCTGTCCCTGCTGTCCCCTGGCTGTCCCTGCTGTGCCCTGGCTGTCCCTGCTGTCCCCTGTGTCCACTGGCTGTCCCCTGGCTGTCCCTGATGTCCCCTGTGTCCCCCAGCTGAAGCTGCCCCAGATCCAGCGCATCCTGCTGGAGTTCCAGAAACAGTCGGAGCTCATGGACATGAAGGAGGAGCTGATGAACGACGCCATCGACGACGCCCTTGGGGATGAGGATGACGAGGACGAGAGGTGGGGACACTGGGGGACACCTGGGGGACAGCCAGGGATACTCAGGAGACACGTGGGGACACTTGGAGAAAGCCAGGGGTACTCAGCGGACACCAGGGACACCCAGTTCATACATGGGGACACCTGGGGACAGACTGGCACACCCAGGAGATCCCTGGGGACACTCAAGGACCATCATAGGGACAACGGGGACACAGGAATGGGGACACAGAGAGGACACAAAATAGGAGCAGTCCCAGTGTGTCCCAGTATATCCCAGTGTGTCCCAGTGTCCCCTAGTGTGTCCCAGTATAACCCACTATGTCCCAGGATGTCCCAGTGTCCCCACGTATATCCCAGTGTGTCCCAGTACATCCCAGTATCCCCCAGTACATCCCAGAATTCATGTCCCCAGTGGCACCGTGGTGTCCCAGTACATCCCTCAGTACATCACAGTACATCCCAGTATCCCTGTCCCCAGTGACACCATGGTGTCCCAGTATATCCCAGTACTTCCCAGTACATCCCAGTATCCCCAGTGAAACCGTGGTGTCCCAGTATATCCCAGTACATCCCAGTACATCCCAGTATCCCTGTCCCCAGTGACACCGTGGTGTCCCAGTATATCCCAGTACATCCCTCAGTACATCCCAGTACATCCCAGTACATCCCAGTATCCCTGTCCCCAGTGATGCTGTAGTGTCCCAGTACATCCCAGTACCTCCCAGTATCCCTGTCCCCAGTGACACCGTAGTGTCCCAGTACATCCCAGTACATCCCAGTACATCCCAGTACATCCCAGTATCCCTGTCCCCAGTGACACCGTGGTGTCCCAGTACATCCCAGTACATCCCAGTACATCCCAGTACATCCCAGTATCCCTGTCCCCCATGATGCCGTGGTGTCCCAGTACATCCCTCAGTACATCCCAGTACATCCCAGTACATCCCAGTACATCCCAGTATCCCTGTCCCCAGTGACACCGTGGTGTCCCAGTATATCTCAGTACATCCCAGTACATCCCAGTATCCCTGTCCCCAGTGACACCGTGGTGTCCCAGTACATCCCTCAGTACATCCCAGTACATCCCAGTACATCCCAGTACATCCCAGTATCCCTGTCCCCAGTGACACCGTGGTGTCCCAGTACATCCCAGTACATCCCTCAGTACATCCCAGTACATCCCAGTACATCCCAGTATCCCTGTCCCCAGTGACGCCGTGGTGTCCCAAGTCCTGGACGAGCTGGGGCTGAACCTGACGGACGAGCTGGCCAGTGAGCAGGGGAGGGGATTTTGGGGGATTTTTTTGGGATTTTGGGGTTTTTTGGGGGGGATTTGGGGGCGTTTGGGAGGGAATTTGGGGACTTTTTGGGGGGTCTGGGTGGGTTTAAGGGACATTTTGGTGAGACTTGAGACGATTTTGGGATATTTTGGGAGGATTTGGGGGACGTTTTTGGGGATTTTGGGGGGATTTAAAGGGCCTAGGGTGCAATTTTGGGGAGGGTTCTGGGGAGGATTTTGGGATTTTTGTGGGGGTTCGAGGGACATTTGGGGGGAATTTAAGGGGTCTGGGGGAATTTTGGGGGGTCATGGGAGGGATTTGGATGGATTTGGGATATCCTGGGAAGAATCTGGGGGAATTTAGGATATCCCAGACAGGAATTTGGTGAACATTGGGAACATTTGGGATATCCCATGGACAAATTTCAGGACATTTGGGATATCCTGGGTGGAATTTGGGAACATTTGGGATATCTTGGGTGGAATTTGGGAACATTTGGGATATCCTGGGTGGAATTTGGGGAAAATTTGGGAACATTTGGGATATCCCATGGACAAATTTCAGGACATTTGGGATATCCTGGGTGGAATTTGGGGGAAATTTGGGACATCCTGGGTCCAATTTGGGAAAATTTTGGATTTCCTGGGTGGAATTTGGGAACATTTGGGATTTCCTGGGTGGAATTTTGGGGAAATTTTGGATATCCTGGGTGGAATTTGGGGAAAATATGGGATATCCTGGGTCCAATTTGGGAAAATTTTGGATTTCCTGGGTGAAATTTGGGAACATTTGGGACATCCTGGCTGGAATTTGGGGGAAATTTTGGATATCCTGGGTGGAATTTGGGGAAAATTTGGGAACATTTGGGATATCCTGGATGAAATTTGGGAACATTTGGGAACATTTGGGATATCCTGGGTGGAATTTGGGAACATTTGGGATTTCCTGGGTGGAATTTTGGGGAAATTTTGGATATCCTGGGTGGAATTTGGGGGAAATTTGGGATATCCTGGGTCCAATTTGGGAAAATTTTGGATTTCCTGGGTGGAATTTGGGAACATTTGGGATATCCTGGGTGGAATTTGGGAACATTTGGGATATCTTGGGTGGAATTTGGGAACATTTGGGATTTCCTGGCTGGAATTTTGGGGAAATTTTGGATATCCTGGGTGGAATTTGGGGGAAATTTGGGACATCCTGGCTGGAATTTGGAAACATTTGGGATATCCTGGGTGGAATTTTGGGGAGATTTGGGATTTCCTGGGTGGATTTTGGTACCATTTGGGACATCCTGACTGGAACTTGGGAACATTTGGGATATCCTGGGTGGAATTTTGGGGAGATTTGGGATTTCCTGGGTGGATTTTGGGACCATTTGGGACATCCTGACTGGAACTTGGGAACATTTGGGATATCCTGGGTGGAATTTTGGGGAGATTTGGGATTTCCTGGGTGGATTTTGGGACCATTTGGGACATCCTGACTGGAACTTGGGAACATTTGGGAACATTTGGGATATCCTGGGTGGAATTTGGGGAAAATTTGGGATTTCCTGGGTGGAATTTGGGGACATTTTCGGGGTATTTTTAGGAACTCTGGACAGGTTTTTTTTTTTGGGTCTCTTCTGCGGGGTGTTCCCGGGGATTTTCGGGGGGCTAATCCGGGACTTTCCGGTCAGGATTTTTTTTGGGGGGTGGGGGATTTTTGTCCCCTGATTTTCATCCTTTGTTCCTCCCCTCCTCCCAGCGCTGCCCCCCCCGGGGGGGTCCCTGGCGGTGGGGGAGGGGCGCGGGGGAGCCGAGGCCGCGTCGGCCGCGCTCGCCGACGCCGACGCCGACCTGGAGGAGCGGCTCAAGAACCTGCGCCGGGACTGAGAACCCTTTTCTGGGACTTTCCCCTTTCTTTGGGATTTCTTTGGGATTTTTTGGGATTTTTTTTTGGATTTTTTTGGATTTTTGGGGATTTTTTCTTGATTTTTTTGGGGGATTTTTTTTGGATTTTTTTGGATTTTTGGGGATTTTTTCTTGATTTTTTTGGGGGATTTTTTGGGATTTTTTTGGGGGGGATTTTTTTAGGGATTTTTTTTTATTTTTTGGGATTTTTTTTATTTTTTAGGGATTTTTTGTGGATTTTTTGGCGATTTTTTTTTATTTTTTGGGGATTTTTTTGGGATTTTTTGGGATTTTTTTGGGGATTTTTGGAGATTTTTTGGGATTTTTTGGGGGGGATTTTTTTGGGGATTTTTTGGGGATTTTTTTGGGATTTTTTGGGATTTCTTTGGGATTTTTTGGGGATTTTTTTAATTTTTCTGGGATTTTTTTGGATTTTTTTGGGTTTTGGGGGATTTTTTTCTGGATTTTTTGGGGATTTTTTGGGGGATTTTCTTTTGGGGGGGGGATTGTTTTGGAATTTTTGGGGGATTTTTTGGGGGGGATTTTTTTGGGGGGGATTTTTTTGGGGATTTTTTTGGGAGGATTTTTTGGGGGATTTTTTTGCCATCCTGGAAGGGGATGCTGCCCCTTTATTCCAATTTTTTTCGGGGGGGGGATTTTCCAGTCTCTGCTGCACTCAAAGTCCGGCCCCCTTAATTTGGGATTTCCCCTCTTTTTTTGGGATTTTTTTGAGATTTTTTGGGGCAATTTTTTGCCATCCTGGGGGGGATTTCCCCCATTTACTCTGATTTTTGGGTGATTTTTTGCAGTGGTTCTGCGATTCTCACCACACCCCAAGTGGGATTTCCACTCTTTTTTTGGGGATTTCCCCTCTTTATTTGGAATTTTCTCCCTTTTTGAGATTTTTCCCCCCTTTATTTGGGATTTCCCCCCATTTTTTGGGGGGATTTCCCCTCTTTATTTAAAATTCCCCCCCCTTTTTTGGATTTTTCACTCCTTGTTTGGGGTATTCCTCCTTTATTTAGGATATTTTTGGTGGGATTTTTTTTTTTGCCATTTCCCCATTTATTCTGATTTTTTGGCTGCTTTTTTGGAATCTGACTCCCCCCAAGAGGGTTCTTCCTCCTTTATTTGGGATTTTTCCTCTTTATTTGGGATTTTCGCTCTTTTTTAGGGATTTTTGATCCTCCCTTTGTGGGGTCTTTCCTTTCTTTTTTTTTTGGGACACTGACACTACTTTGGGGAAAATTCCCCCCCCCCCCCTTTTTGGGGCCTTTCTCCCATTTTTGGGGTTCTCCCTCCATTTTTGGGGTTTCCCTCCCCGCAATAAAATTTCCTTGGACCTGTGGCTGCTCCGGTTCCTTCCCAGTTTGGGACTGGGAGCACTGGGAGGGGCGGGGAGGGGCACTGAGGGGATGGGAATTCTGGGATTTTTGAGGAGTTCAGGACTTTGGGTCAATTTGGGATTTTTGGCGGGGAGGAAGGGTCATTTTTGGGTGGGAAAAAAAATTCCCAAAATTTGGAATTTTCAGAATCTCCTGGACTGATTTTTTTGGGGTTATTTTGGGTTCATTTTGTGGGGTTTTGGTTAATTTCAAAGGGTTTGGAGGAATATTTTGGGGGCTTTTGCCTCATTTTTGAGGTTATTCCTTAAAAAAAAAAAAATTTTTTTTTAAATTTCACCCCTGGGAAAAGCAGGAATTTTTGGTGGTGTTTTGAGATTTTTTTTTGACCTTTCTGGGGCTCAAATTTAAAAAAATACAACCCTGAAAAGTGAAGTGAAAAATCCCCAAAAAGCAGAAAAATCCCCCACAAAAAAATCTCACTTCCCTTTTTTATGTTTTTTTTTTTGGCTTTTTTTGCATTTTTGACGTTTTTCCTGGGGGGGGGTTCTGGGGCATTTTTGGGGCTTGAGTCACACAAAAACCACCAAGATCGGCTGAGAACACCCCAAAAGAAAGGGATTTACCTGGAAACAGAAGTGCAGGTGAGGGGAGACCCCAAAATTTGGAGTTTGGGGAGGCTCAAAATGTGGATTTGGGAAGAAAAAAAACCAACAACAACAAAATTTGGATCTAGGAGCTGGAGAACCCCAGAATTCGAAGCCAGGGAACTCCATAAAAAATGAAATTTTGGGATTTTGGGAAAAGGAGCCCCAAAATTTCAAGGGGGGGGGGGGGGGGGCAGAAATGTGGATTTAGGAAGAGGAAACCCCAAAATTTGGAGCTTGGGGAGTCCCCAGAACATTCCTCTGGAGAGGGGGAAACCCCAGAATTTGGATCTGGGGACTGGGAGAGCCCCAGAATTCAGATTTTGGCTGTGGGAACCCCAAAACTGGAGCAGGGGAATCCCAAAATATGGAGCTGGGAATGGGGGGGGGGAACCCCAAAATTTGGAATTTCGGGAAAATTTGGAATCTTTTTGGGAAAACCCTGAAATCTGGAGCCAGAGAGCCCCAAAACTGTGGCGTTTTGGAGGGAGAACCCCAAAATTCGAAGGGATTTCAGAAGAAGGGGCACCAAACTATGCATGTGGGAACCTCAAAATGTGGATTTTGGGATGCGATTTTTGAGGAAAATCCTGGATTTTTCTGCAGGCTCCGGAGCAATGTTGCCACTCCAGGTACGGTTGGATCCCTTTGAGAATATTTTTGGAATTTTAAACCTTTTTTTTTGGCAAAAAACCCCCCCAAAAAAGTAGTGTGTGTGTGTCAGGGTTGGGGGGGGGGATGGGGTGGGGTGGTTTTTCTCAGCGCCCAAAAATCCCAATTTAAAAAAGAAAAATTCTGTGAAATAATGAAATGAATGGAATTAATCCAGAAATAAAGGAATTGGGATGGGCCATCCCCTTTCCCAGCTTTTTTTTTCCCCCTCCTGGAGTTAAAAAGTGGGAATTGGGACAATCCAGGGGACTTTCACCCCAAAAACTTGGCAGGAAAAGCAGGAAATCCCAAAATTTGACACCCCCCGGGTCCCCCCATCCACCTCCCCAGTTCTTGGCCTTCCTGGTCCTCGGCGTGGGAATTTCGGGAATTTTGGGAATTCCAGCGGTGCCAGCCCCAGGAAGGAGCCCCGTGGAGCTCCCCCACGAGTCCTGGCATGGAGCCGATCCCAGTATGGTCCAGTCCCCTCCTGATCCATCCCAGTCCTCTCCCTGTCTATCCCAGTCCTCTCCCAGTATATTCCAGTCCCTTCCCAGTGTACACTAGCCCTTCCCAATATATACCAGTCTCTCCCCAGTCCATCCCAGTCCCTCCCCACTCCTGTCCTAATCCCCTCCCAGTCCACTCCTAGTCCATCCCCAGTCCATCCCAATCCCCTTCCCAGTCCCTCCCAATCCATCCCCAGTCCATCTCAGTCCCTCCCCAATCCCCTTCCCAGTCCCTCCCAATCCATCCCCAGTCCATCCCAGTCCTTCTTCAATCCCCTCCCACTCCATCCCAGTCCCCTCCCAGTCCATCCCCAGTCCATCCCAATCCCCTCGCAGTCCCTCCCCAATCCCCTTCCCAGTCTCTCCCAATCCATCCCCAGTCCATCCTAGTCCTTCTTCAATCCCCTCCCAGTCCACCCCAATCCCCTCCCACTCCATCCCAGTCCCCTCCCAGTTCATCCCACTCCTCATTCCAGCTCCTGCCCGGCTCCATCCGCGACGGCCGCGCTCCGAGCCCTCCCGTTCCTGGCTCCGCTGGGTCCCTTTCCAGGGCCAGGTCCCGCCCGACGCCGTGTCCAGCTGGAACCGCCGCTCCGGCCGCCCCGAGTTCGTCTGCTCCACCCAAACCCTCGGCTGCAACCTGGGCGCCTTCGACCCCGAGCGCGGCCCCTTCTGCTCTTTCGCCTGGGCCGAGCAGGAGCTGAGAAGCTCCGAATTCCAGCTCCTGGTCAACCCCGGCGGCTTCGAGGCACTGGACTGGGTGGACACCTCGTTCGGCAGCACGCCTGAGGGGGCCGTGGAGGGATGTCCCCTCACCGACATCTTCGTGGGCCGGAGCCAGGATGGGCTGGGCAAAGTATCCAAGGAGCAGCAGGCATTGTTCGTGGCCGTGGACGGGGAGGAGATTTGGTACAAATGGTACCAAATCCTGGTGGTCCGCCAAGGCCTGGCCGATATCTCCATCGCCAATGTGTCCTACAATGGCAGCGCCGCCCTGGAGAGCTCGGAGGATGCGGTGCTGGCTGAGGTCCTGGTGAGGAACGACGGCTGCGAGGTGGCCCCAAAATCCGTCACCATGGAGGAGGCCACAGAGATCGAGCACGGTTGGAGCTCTGAGCTGCCGGCGCTGGCAGCCGCCCGCGGGCTGCTCCGGGCTGCTCCGCTGGTTTTCACCGAATCAGGAGAGTGGGATTTGGGCAAAGTCATGGCCGTGCCGTGGGCAGGCGGCGCCAGCGCCGGCGAGTTTGTGTCGCGCTTCCATCGGGTCCGCGAGGAGATCCCGGCGCGCTCTGAGTGCGCCGTGGTTCTCCATGGGGTCAGGCGTGAGATCCGTGTCCCCTTCTCGGCCTGGTTGACCAGGGAATTCCACTCCGGCCTCCAGCACCGCGTGGTCATCTCCGGGTGGGCGCAGACCCACACGGTCACTGGCATCCAGGCCGGCCTCGAGCGCTGCCGCCAGCTCACTGAGCTTCCACCCTGCCCAAATTAAGGATGGGGCAATTCCTGGAAAATTCAGCTTTTCCCCCAAAAAAGCCCCACAAATCCATGGAAACGCTTGGCTACGCCGCGATTTTCCCGTATTTTCGGTGTTGACGGCATAAACTTCATCCCAAATTGCAGGAAAATGTGGTTTTATGGCTGTGCTTCCTTTTCTCTCTCCCAAAAATCCAACACCGCTGTGAAACGCAGTAAAAGCGTTGTGGTTTGGAGATTTTTTCCTGGTATTTTTTGGTTTCGTGGTGTAACCTCCATCCCTGTCTGAAACAATGCTGGGAAATCTGGTGGAATTTCCTGTTTTCTCCCAAAAAAACCCTCAAACACCACCACAAAACCCAGGAAAACGGCTGCGTTTGTTGTGCTTTTTTTCCAATCTTTCTCATTTTCATGGCAGAACCTTCACCCCTGTCCAAAACCTTAATAACTCTGGCTTTTTCCAGTTAAATTCCCTGGTTTTCTCCCCCCAAAAAACCTCCAGCAACTACGTGGAATCCAGGAAAATTGCTTGGGTTTGATTTTTCTCACATTTTTTGTTTTTGTGGCAGGACTTTCATCCCTGTCTGAAACCATGCAGCAACAATTCAGGACAATGTGGCGTTTTCCATCTGAATTTCCCATTTTCTGCCAAAAAGGGATTTTGGAAGTGAAGGGATAGGGAAAAATGGGAAAAAAGCCAAAATAAGGGATGCAGAGGGATTTTGGGGGTATGGTGTCCCTGGGGAACTTGGGAGGGGAAAAGAAATCCCAAAATTCAAGGAAGAAACCCTATTCCAAGACTGGGGGGATGTCCAGGATTTTGGGGGAGTCCTGGAATTCTGAGGGGGGTCCAGGGAGTTGGGGGGGGGCAGAGACTTGGGGAGACCCCAAACTGGATGGGGGCAGGGAGAACAGGAATTTGGGCATACCCTGAATTTCCTGGGAGGGGGAAAAAAAAGGAATGCAGGGAGATGCCAAATTTCTTGTGGAAATGGAGCCACCAGGTCGTGGGAGTGTCCCCAAATCCTGTTGGGGTGTCAACAGTCATGGTCCCATCACCCGTGCTGGATCTCCAGGAGCAGGGAACGGGATTGTGGAGTCAGCCATCGGCTCGTGGCCATCCTCATCCGTGTTTGATCCATTTTAGAGCAATTCCGGGGCCACCAGCTCCTGGGGGACATCCCTCACCTGTGTCCCCTCTCTGGGACTGGAGAGCCAAGTCCCAGAGCGAGTGGGCTCATGGAGCCCATCAGTCATGGTGCCACCACCCCTGCTGGACCTCTGGGAGCAGGGAATGCAATCTGGGAGACATCAAACGTCACCTCACATCCATCCTCATCCATGTTTGAGCCAGCTCAGGACAGTTCTGGGGCCACCAGCTCCTGGGGGACATGGCTGCCATCTCCAGGAACAGTGAACCAAGACCTGGTGCCACAAAGCTCATGGGGCCCATCCATCATGGTCCCACCATCCCTGCTGGATCTCTGGGAGCAGGGAATAGGATCACAGAGCCTCCAGGTCCTGGGGAACACCCTACCATTGGTTTTAGAACTCTGGGAATTGGAACATGGACCCACCAGGTCACAGAGGTGTCAATGGTCATGGTCCCACCATCCCTGCTGCATCTCCAGGAGCAGGGGAAGGGGATCATGGAGCCACCAGGTCCTGGGGGATGTCCCACCACCTATGCTGGACCTCTGGGAGCAGGGTATGGGATTATGGGATCACCAGGTCATGAGAGACATCAAACATCAGGTCACATCCATCCTCTTCCATGTTTGAGCCACCTCAGACCAGTCCTGAGGCCACCAGGTCCTGGGGGACATGGCTCCCATCTCCAGGAGCAGCGAACCAAGACCTGGAGCCACCAGGTTCTTAGGGCTCCGTTCCCAAAACCTCCACCCCCCCCACGGCCACCAACGCCCCCTGCCCGCCGTCACTTGTCCCTGGCCGCCACCCGGGCGTGGATCCGCGTGTGCCGGGCCAGCGAGGACTTGTTACTGAAGCTCTTGCCGCAGTGGCTGCAGGGGAAAGGCCGCTCTCCAGTGTGGGAGCGCTCGTGCACCGTCAGGTCCGCCAGGTACTTGAAGCTCTTGCCGCACGTCTGGCAGGGGTAGGGCCTCTCCTGGGTGTGGCTGCGCCGGTGCATGGTCAGGTTGGACTGCTGGCTGAAGCGCTTGCCGCAGGCCGGGCACGGGTACGGCCGCTCTCCTGTGTGCGAGCGCTGGTGCTTGTTGAGGTCCGAGGGGTTGGTGAAGCTCTTCCCGCAGGCGCTGCAGCCGTACGGCCGCTCGCCGGTGTGCAGCCGCCGGTGCGTGGTCAGCGTGGACAGGTGGCCGAAGCGTTTGCCGCAGGCGCCGCAGCCATACGGCTTCACCCCCGTGTGCGTCCGCTCGTGGGTCTTCAGGTGGGTCAGCCGGCCGAAGGTCTTCCCGCACTGACCGCAGGGGTACGGCCGCGCCGGCGCCTTCGCCGCGCTCGCGGCATCCGCCGTGGGCTTGGAGCCAGTGGGGTCCTGCTGGGTTTGGCGCCGGGAGGTTCCTCTCCGGACGCTCTGCGGGTGTTGGGCTTGGGGAAGGGGCAGCTCTGTGGCCACGGTGGGACCTGTGGGGATGATGGGAAAATCCTTGGGGTGGTTCCCAATGGGGAATGTCCAGCTCTGGCCTGAGGATCCGGCTGACCTGCCGCTGACCCCCCAAATCCACCCATGGGGGGGGCAATCAGGATAAGGGTGAGTCTGGACCTCCAAGCAGGTGGGCTTTGACCCAAGGAGATGGTTTTGGAGCCCTAGGAGATGGTTTTGAACCCAAAATGGTTCTTGGCTGAAAGGAGATGGCTTTTTGACCCAACCGAGATGGTTTTGAGCCCAAGATAGTTTTTGACACAAGCAGATGATTTTGGTGCAAGGAGATGGTTTTTGACCCAGGAAAATTGTTTTGGAGCCCCAAATGGTTTTTGATCCCAAGAAAATGGTTTGGAACCCAAAGAGATGTTTTGGAACCCTAACAAGATGGTTTTTGAGCCTAAAGAGATGTTTTTCCACCCAAGGAGATGGTTTTGACCCAGTGAGATGGTTTTGACCCCAAAAAGTTGATTTTGTTCCAAGGAGATTGTTTTATGCCCAAAGGGATGGGTTTTGACCCCAGGATTTGGGGTTTGGCTCCATTGAGATAATTTTGATCCCCAGGAGATGATTTTTGGGGCCACTGAGATGATTTCTGGATCCCACCACCTCCAAGCTCCCCCTGGCTCCAGCGATGTCACCCTCACACTGTTTCTGGGGTGGCTGAAGGTTTTCCTGCCCCCATCCCAATACCTCCTTCCCGTGGTTCCCCTTCCTCGGCTGCCATTGCCTTCTCCTTGCCCGGAGAAGTCTCCGACCGGGGGGACTCCAAAGGGGGACTTGGCGGAACCCCCAAAGCTCCAGGGTCCTCCTCATCTGCGGGGGCCACATCCTCCACCTTCACCCGCACAGTCACCTGGGGGACACAGGAATGGGGACACAGAGCTGCCGGGGGGATCTGGGGACCCCCGAAAGCTCTAAAAGGGTTTTGGGTGCTGGGGATCCCCAGAGGGAATTTGGGTGCCCAGGAACCCCAAAAGATGCCATGGAGATTTTGGGGCCTAGGACCCCTAAAAAGCTGCAGGGGAGATTTGGGTGCTGGGGACCCCCAGAAGACACTGAGGGGTTTTGGGTTCCCAGGAGCCCCAGAGCCGCAGAGGGGATTTTGGGGACCAGGACTCCCAAAAGCTTTTGAGGGAATTTGGGTGCTAGAAATCCCCAAAGTCCCCAGAAGAGTTTTGGGTGCCCAGGACCCCCAAAAGCTGGCAAGAGGATTTAGGCACCCATGACTCCCTTTTGAGTCTCAACTTTGGGAGTTCTTGGGAATGAGCTCAGAATCCCACAGCAGGGGTTACATGGGGTGGGAGGAATGAAGTGCGGCCAATTATTCCTGATTTGGGGACCAGGACCCCCTCAGAACCCCCTTCCCTCCCCATATCCAGACCCGCTCCCACCTGCTGCTCCCAAATCCCGTCGGGATCTCCTCGCCCCATCTGGAAGCTCTCGGCCAAGGCCACAGCCTGCGCACAGGACTCGGGGTGCCGGACCCACACCCAGCTCTGGATGTCCTCGGGCAGGATGCTCAGGAACTGCTCGAGCACCAGCAGCTCCATGATCTGCTCCTTGCTGCGTTCCTCGGGCCGCAGCCACCGCCGCGACAGCTCCCGCAGCCTCCGCCACACGTCCCGGGGCCCCGCCGCCTCCTGGTAGCGGAACTGCCGGAACCGCAGCCGCCGCAGCTCGGTACCGGCACCGCCGGAGCCTCCGCCGGGAACAGCGGGAAGGGCCGGGACGAGGCTCCGGGGAGTCCATCCCGCAGCGTCCCCTCCCCGCTCCGGGCTGCCCTCCGGGGGTCGCGGCCGGGGAGGGGGGGGCTCCATCCTGCCGGGATGTGTCGTGACCCCCACCCCCCGAATATCGCGATGTGGATCTGGGCGGGGGGGGGGGGAAAACAGGCGGGGGTTAAGGAAAGACGCCCCCCCCCCCCCCCTCCAACTCCATCCTGGGGGGCTCCCTGGTTTTACAACTGCCCCCTCGCCTTGAGGACCCCCAGGACCCTCCCCGACCTCACCTTGTCCCCCAAAAACCCCCAGACCTTTGTAAGGTTCCCCCCCCCCCCACCCGGAGCCCATCGCGAAACCCCCCTCCCAAAACCCCCAGACCTCTGTAATGTTTCCCCTCCCCCAAATCCATCGCAAACCCCGGAACTGGCGTCCCTACCCACGCCTCCCTCCCCAACCCTGGGTCCCGACCCCGCAGCCCCCTAACCTTGGGGGTCCCGGCCCCCCTCCCGGCCCTGAATCCCCTCCCAAGCCTGGGGGTCCCACAGCCCCCCCGGACCTGGGGTCCTGCCCCCGCTTAGACCCCCCCCCCCCCTCCCCACCATTTAAACCTGGGGTCTCGGGGCCCCCCCCGGCCCCTCCCATCCCTGAAGCCCCCCCAAGCCCTGGGTCCCGCAGCCCTCCCCAGACTCGGGGTCCTGCCCCCCCCAGCCCCGAGCCCTGGGGGTCCGCAGCCCCCTCCCCTCATTCAAACCTGGGGGTCCCTCCCGCACCCCCCCGAGCCGGGGCCGGCCCCCCGCCCGCCGCTCGCAGACACAAAGGACCGGAGCGGCCTGGCCCGACCCCGCCCCTGAGGGGTCCCGGGGGGTCCCGGGGGATCCCGAGGCCCCCAAATTTCTCCCCCCTCCCCAAATTCCCCCCCCCAAGCCCCGCCGTACGTCGGGAAGGCGGCGAAGCTCCGCCCCTCATTGGGCGAGCGCGCTGTCCATTACTGGGAGGCCACGCCCACAGAGCGGGCTGGTGGGCAGGAACATGGCGCTCAGATTGACAGCAAGGGCAGCCAATGGGAGGGCGAGATACCCGAAGAGGCGGGAGGGAGAGTTCCCCGCGTTTGTTGGCCGTGGGGAGCGATTGACAGCACGGGCAACCAATGAAAATGCGGGCTGCGTTAGGAGGCGGGGCCTGTGGGGCTGCGCCCCTCGGAGCGCAGTGGGCGGGGGAGGCTCGGGGGGTGTCCCCAAAGCGGGGGGGGGGGGGGGGGGAGACACAAAGGGACCCCTCAAAGAGCCCTGGGGACACAGAGAGGGACCCCCGAACACCCCGGGGGCTTCTGAAAGCACAAGGAGGGGAATTGCCGGATAACCGGCAAAGCGCGAGGTTTTTATCCGAGGAAAGTCGGTGAAAACGGGGGGTTTTATGATGTCAAAGCCGCCAGAGAGTGGGGCTTTTCTTCAGGGAAAAGCCGGTAAAAAGAGGGGCATTTATCCAGGGAAACCCAGTAAAAAGTGGTGGTTTTACCCAAGGAAAACCAGTCCCAATGGATCTGAGGGGAAAAAAACCCACTGTACATTCCGCAGACCAGGAAGAAAAAAGGCCAAATTAACTCCGATTTTGGACAAAATTCCCTCTTTTAACTCCTTTTCCTGCACAAATTCTGCTGCCCGAAGTTAAAAAGAAAAGTTCTCAAAATGGCGATTTTATTTTTTTTTTTCCTTAAAAGCAACTTTAATTCACTTCTTCACACAAAAAGTCCAGGAGATTTTGACCAACCCTTTCCCTTTCCCTTTCCCTTTCCCTTTCCCTTTCCCTTTCCCTTTCCCTTTCCCTTTCCCTTTCCCTTTCCCCCTTTCCCCCTTTCCCTTTTCCCTTCCTTTCCCTCTTTTTTCCCTTTCTTCTTTCCTTCTGCCTTTTCCCCCTTTCCCCTTCTTTTTCTGCCACCCCTTTTCCCTTTTCATCTTCCCTTTCCCACCTTTTTTTCTCATGTTTTCTCCTTTTTTCCCCTTAACTTTTTTATTTTAACTTTTCCCTTTTACTTTGCCTTTTCCTCCCTCTCTCCTTCATTTTTTTTCCCACCTCCCCCATTGTGTTTTGCTTATCCCCACCCTTCTAACCCCCACAAGCTGACAGCTTCACTCCCATTTCATATTTCCCTCCCGACACCCAAAATTTCCCTCTTCCCACGCAGCCTTCCCCCGATCTCTGGGGATTTAAAGCGGCACCGGGACGGGGACCGGGCGGACCCGGAGCATCCCCTCTTCCCCTTTGGATACAAACGGGAAAAACTTTGCTGTGGGATCCTCCCCGACCCCCAGCGGGATCCCGGCCACCAAATCCTTCTGCTCCACGTCATAAAATTCCAGCTGCCCTTTTTCCAGGTCCAGGAACACCCCGAGCGCGGAGAGGTCCCGGGGCTGCTTCCCGAGCGCCCGGCCGCCGCTGGAGAAGAGTTGTCCTTGGGATGCGCGCAGAGCCCAAAACTCATCCCGGGAATCCCGGGGCCCGGGAGGGCTCGGTCCGGCCCGCAGAACCCCCAGGGCCCAGCACCGCTCCCGGCCCAGTTCCACCTCCCAGTAGCGCTTCCCGGCTCCCAGCGCGTCCCGCGCCACCAGCACCGGCACCGGGAGCGGATCCTGCGCGTCCCCGAGATCCAGGGGCCGCGCCTCGGGATCCAGCGCCACGGGAACTGTGGGGAGTGTGAAGGATCCTGTGAGAGACTGGAACACTCCCGGGGACTGAGGGGCTGCAGAATCCCCGAATCCCCAAAAAATCACAGAAACCCCGAGTCCCGGAATCCTGGAAACACCGAATTCCCAAATTCCAGAGTTCATGAATCCCCAAATCACAGAAACCCCAAATGCCAGAATCTCTAAATTCAGAAATCCCTGAATCCCCAAATCCCCCCAAAACAGAAACCCCAAATGCCAGAATCCCCAAATCCAGAAATCCACAAATCCCAGAAACCCTGAATTCCTAAATCTACAAAATCACAGAATCCCCAAATTCCAGAACCCCTGAATCCCCAAATTCCTAAATTACAGAAACCCCAAATCCCGGAATCCCAGAATCCAAAAAATTCACAAATCATTTAATAATTGAATCAGTGAATTCCCCAAATCACAGAAATCCTGAATCCCCAAATCCCAGAAACCCTGAATCCTGGAATCCTGGAAACCCAGAATGCCCAAATCCTCAAGTCACAGATACTCCAAATCCCAGAAACCCAAAATCCCTAAATCCCTAAACCACAGAAATCCCCAATCCTGGGATCCCAGAATCCCAAGATCCACAAATCCCTGAAACCCAGAATCTACAAATCCCAGAATCCTTGGTTCCCAAAATCCCCAAATCGCAGAAACCCCGAATCCAGGAAACCCAGAGCCCCAAGATCCACAAATCCCATAATACCTGAATTCCTGAATCCACAGATCACAGAAACTCTGAATCCTGGAATCCCGGAATCCTAAGGTCCACAAATCCCGGAATCCCTGATCCCCAAAATCCCCAAATCACAGAAACCCCAAATCCCAGAATCCACGAATTCTGGAATCCCTGAATCCCCAAATCCCAGAAACCCCAAACCCTGGAATCTCAGAATCCCAAGATCCAGAAATCCTGGAATCTCTGAACTCCAAAATCCCCAAATCCCAGAAACCCTGAATCCCGGAATCCCCAAACCACCAAATCCCAAAATTCTGGGAATTCAAACATTCTACAGAATATGGGATGTGGTCACTGGGGAACTGAGGGGCCACCAAACCCCTGAATCCCCGAATCCTGGAATCCCCAAATCCCTGAATTTCCAAATCCCACAATCCCAGAGCCCCAGCTCACCCGCGTGGCTCCGCGCTTCCCAGAAATCTACAGAAGAAGAAGAAGAAAGAAGAAGAAGAAAGAAGAAGAAGAAGAAAGAAGAAGAAGAAGAAAGAAGAAGAAAGAAGAAGAAAGAAGAAGGAAGAAGAAGAAGAAGAAGAAGAAGAAGAAGAAGAAGAAGAAGAAGAAGAAGAAGGGAATTCTGGTTTTTATAGAGGAATTCCACACTTTCCCCGAGAATTCCGATATAATCCCCCCCCCCAAACCCAAGGAATTTGGGTATTCCCAAATTTGGGTTTTCCGCGCTTACCCAGCTCAGCTTTCAGCTGACCTGAAAGGAAAAGATATTCCTGTCAGTTTTGGTGGGTTTTCCCAATTTCCCGCCCAGATTTTTCCCATCAGAACAACCCCCGAGTGTGGAATAAGAGGAAATTCCTCTCCCTGGATTAATTAGCTGCAAATTCCAGGGATAACGTGGATAATAACCAGAATTCCCGTTTTGTTTTTAATAAATTTTGGGGGTAAATGTGAATTTATGGAATTTGCATTTTCTTACTGAAGTGTTTCTTGAATTCGATTTTTGCTGGAAAGGAAAAACAGGGAATTAGTGATGGGAAAACTCCCTGTAAAAATGAAAATATCACCGGGAAAGGCATGGGGGAAAAAGAGAAAAAAGAGGGGTAAAAAGGGGGGAAAAAAGAGGGATAAAAAAGGGAAAAAATGTTAAGGAAATGGGATTTACCTGCTCGTTTCTTGGCTTTTTCTTCGTCTGGGAATTCCGGACATGGAATCAAAGGAATGACAGGGAGAAATATTAATTTAATAATATATAATAATGTTTTTTAAATAATGCTCGTTAATATTTGTTATTGATGCTGTGTGTAGGTTCCTGTCCAAAGGGAAGGGGAAATATGGGGAAAAATGGGGACAAGGGGAAAAAAAAGGGGGAAGGGAAAAAGGGGGAAAGGGGAAAAAGGGAGAAAAGGGGGAAAAGAGGGGAAAAGGAGGAAAATAGGGGAAAAGGGGGAAAGGGGCAAAAAACGAAAAAGGGGAAAAAGAGAAAAAAAAGGGGAAAAGGGAAAAAAGGGGGAAAAAGGGGAAGACTCACCCAGCACCGACTTAATTTTCTTTTTCTCTGGAAGAGAAAACGAGGAATTTTGGCCCCCAAAAATCCCAATTCAGGAACCTCGATCACATGGAAAATTAATTTTAAAATTTTTAATTTTTTTAAAATTAATTACTTGAAACAGATTATTCAATCCATGGAAGTATCAAAATCTTTGATCTTCATTTAGGTTAACAGATGAGATTTATCAAATTCAATAATTAATATATTTTGAAAATATTTTTCATAGTTTTTGCATTTTAAGGGTTTTTTGAATTTTGACTAGAGCGAAAAGACATCTGCAAAAAAAAACCAAAAACAAAACAACCAAAAAAACCCCCCAAAAAACCCACCCCAGACATAGATTTTTTCACTTTTAAATGATAAGAAAATAGAAAATAGAGCAAAATTATAAATGGAAAATATTGTTAATTTAATTTTTTTTGGTCAATTCGGGCATTTTTAAATTACAAGTTTTGAGTAAAAAAAATTAAAAAGTAAATTAAAAAATATTAAAGAATTTAGCAACTTGATCAAAACCATAAGTGTAAGAAAAATCAGTACATTTTAGAGTTTTTAATTTGTGATTTCTTAAATGTTAAAAAATTCATAATTACAAAAAAAGTAATTTCAAACTCAGAGGATTTTTACCTTCCTCCATTTCCAGCTTTGCCTTTTCTGGAAAACAGAGAAACTTTTTAATTATATAATTCTGTAAGATTTTTAAACAAATGTTTTACAACTATTTATATTAGATTTATTTTGTAGTTATATTTACATTTATATTTATAAATGTCAAAATTATTTTGTATTTATGTTCAATTATAGCTAATATTTACTATTTAATATTAGTGCCTTAATTTACACACTCAATCGATGTCTCATTAACGATTGAATTATATTTAATGTCCTTAATTATCTTTAATTTGAATTATTTTGGAAATTAATATATCAAATATTTTCAAGACCTTATAATATTTTGTATCTCTATATATTTATATTTTAATAATATTTAATAAAACCTGGTATTTGTTATTTTATATTTAATATTTTCAAGATTTTGTAGTATCTTCTATTTCTCTATCTGAGTAATATTTAATAAAATATCATGTTTGTTATTTTCTACTTAATACTTTTTGTTAACACATGTAATGTTTTATATTTAATATTTCATCTTTTGAAATCCAATTTTAAATTGTCCATAATTTCTTAATTTTATTTCATAAATTCATGATTTTTATTTTACGTTGGTATAATAATAATCTAAAATACATAATTAAAGTAAAAAATTAACCACATAATTAAAGCCAAAATAATAATGAATAATTAATTCCCTCACCTGCACTCATGGTTCTCTTGTGGCTCCCTGGGTGAAAGAAAACGGGGGGAAGAAAAGAAAAAAAAAATCCATTTTTCCCCCCCCGTGTTTTCGATGGGAAATTCGGCTCCTTTTCCCGGATTTGGTCATTTTTCCCCAGATTCCTTTGGGGTTTGGGATTTTTCGGGCGGGATTTGGGATTTTTCCGTGGAACTCACGCTGGAGCAGGCAGGAAATGACGGAAATCAGGGCCAAGTTCAGGAACAAAACTGCCAGGAAAATCTGCATCCACCGGGAGATGGAGGGGAGGAAAGTGTCTGGGAAAAAGAGGGAAAATCTATTAATTAATTAACTAGTTAATTTAATTAATCTGTTAACTACGTACAAATTAAATATTATGTTAATTACTTACTGCTCTATTAATTTAAGGCCTAAATGTAATTTTAAATTCTATCGTTTAAGGCTTAAAAGTTCAAATGATTTTTCATTACTTTCTTAAGTATTTAAGGCGATTGTTTGTCATTAATTATTAATTATTAAATACGAAATTAATGATTTAATTGTAAAGTATTCTAATAATGATTGAAGGCATAAATATTAAAATAATTATTCATTATTAGTTATTTAAGGCTTTAATTTCCCATTGATTATTAAATATGCGGTTTACGATTTAAGTATGAAATATTATATTAAGGATTAAATATTCTCTTAGTTATTTAAGGTTTGAATTTCCCATTAACAATTAAATATTCTAATGAAGATTTAATAAGGAAATATTCCATTAAGGATTTAAGGAATAGTGCTTCATTAAAGACTAAATACTAATTATTTAAAGATTCAATTATCCATTAGTTATTACACATTCTATTAATGATTTATGTAATAAATATTCCATTAAGGTCTCAATATTTGGTTAATGATTTAAGGATTAAATATTTGATTAAGGATTAAATATTGTATTAATTAATAAACATTCAATTAATTATTAAACATTTTCTTAATTAGTTTCAAAATCGCATCAATTAAATAGTCATTAATGAACTCATTAGTTAATGTTTTAAATTTCCATAAATTAATACATGTATAAAATTATTTCATTTTTAAGTTTCTTATGAAGGCTCAAATATTCAATTAAGTATTAAATATTCCATTCGTGATTTAATGATTGGCTATTCCATTTATGATTAAATATTTTGTTAATGAATGTTATTGATTAACAATAAATTAGATTGATAATAAATAATATTAATTTAATTTAATAAATTAAATTGATTAGGCATTCTATTAATGATTAGGTGGTAGAGTAGGAGACAAAACACAAGTGGAGGTGGGAAGTGGGGAAGTTTTATTTTACTGCTAATTAAATCAATAAATCCTGCTAATAAATAAAATGTAAGAATAAATTATGGAGGTAGAAATAGATACAAAATTAAAAAGTAAAAGTAAAAAAAAATCTAGAAAATAAAATAGAAATATAAAAAAAGTAAATTAAAATTAAATTTAAGGCTTCAACAAGAGCTGTTCATTTGCAAAGACAAATAGAATAAAATAAACTAATTAATAAATAATAATTAATAAAATTAAAGACTTCCAACCCTTTGCATCCAACTGGAGCTGCCAATGAGCAAAAACCAAATTCAATCAATCGGTCAATGATAATCAATAAAATTAAAGACATTGATGGGAGCTTCTTATTAGGATAACAAAAATAGAATAAAATAAAATATTTTTTTAATTAAATTAAACTAAATTTAATTAAATTTAATTTAAAAATCAATAAGCTGTTATCAGAAAAAGACTATCGTGAGAGGTGTTAATTAGCAAGAATAGAATAAAATAAAATAAAAATAATGACATAATATAAAAAATAATAAAAATAATAAAATAAAAATAATAAAATAATAAATAATAAAAATAAAATGAATAATAAAATAATTTTCAAATTAAAGTAAATAAATAAAATCGAACTTTAAAAATTATAAATGATTATGAAAGACCTTGGCAAGAGAAAATATATTAAAATAAAATGCATTTCATAGTAAATTAAATAAATGAAATGAAATGAAATGAAATGAAATAAAATAAAATAGAATAAAATAAAATAAAATAAAATAAAATTAAATTAAATTAAATTAAATTAAATTAAATTAAATTTAAAAATCAATAATCAATAAAATAAAGGCTTCCAGCCCTTTGGACTCAACTAATTAGATAAAAATCAAAGTAAACCAGGAGCAGAGCCGCTCCGGCGGGAATTCCCCCAGGAATTGCTCCGCACCGTGGATGCGGATCCGCGACTGGCGGGAGGCGTTGAGCCGGCGGTTGAGCACCCGGCACGAGATCTCCAGGTCGGATCCCAGCTGGATCCTCATGGAGGACTCGACGCTGAACAGACCCTCGGGAGTCTCCGTGGCTGTCGTGGTCATCGGCTCCGGCCGTACTTTGCCGCGTCCGTCCAACCAGCGCAGCTCCGGCCGCGGGAACCACCCCGAAGTGCGGCAGGAGAGGCCCAGGTCCCGCTTCTCCGGGCCCTGCAGGATCACCGACGGAGCCTCTCCGATGGCTGTGGAGAAACAGAGGGATTCCCGTTTCAATCCTGTTAAATCTGCGTTTCCTGGAGCTCAACAATTCCGTTCATTGAGGACCTGCCGCCACAGGATGATGGACGGAACCTCTGTGGAAAAATGGAGGAATTTCCATTTTAATACCATTAAGTTTGGGTTAAAATGGAGGAATTTCCATTTTAATCCCATTAAATTTGGGTTAAAATGGAGTAATTTCCCTTTTAATCCCATTAAGTTTGGGTTTTCTGGAACTCAGCATTTCCGTTCATTGAGGAGTTGCTGGCACAGGCTCACAGATGGAATGTCTGTGGAAAACCAGATGGATTTCTGTTTCAATCCCATTAAATCTGGGTTTTCTGGAGCTCAAGGACTCCATTCATTGAGGAGTTGCCACCACAGGATGATGCATGGAACTGCTGTGGAAAACCAGGAATTTTCCATTTTAATCCCATTAAATTTGGGTTTTATGGAACTCAACGATTCTGTTCCTTGAGGAGTTGCCGCTGCGAGATCAAGGATGGAGCTTCTCCAACAGCAGTGGAAAGCCAGAGGAATTCTCCATTTCAGTCCCGTTAAATTGGGATTTTCTGGAACTCAGCTTTTTGCCCAGGTGTTGGAAAGTCTAGAAGGATTTTCCAGGATTTGATCCATGAGATCTGGAGGTTCTCAGTGGTCGATTGATCCAACAATGTCCTTGGGAATGAGGGATTTAATGGAGAATCCAGAAACGGATGGAGGGGTGGGGGTGGTTCTGGGATGGATTTGGGAGTGGAATTTCCCAGGATTTTGTGGAATGTATGAAATACAGAAGTCATATAAACAAATATGAAAAATATAAATTGTAAAACTATAAAAGATAAAAATATGGATATAAAATATTTTAGATAGAACTACAAATATAGTTAAATATAAGTATAAATACAAAAGAATATAATACTTATGTATCTATAGAATATATGATATAGAATAGATGATATAGAATATATGATACAGAATATAGAATATATATAATATACTATAGAATACATATATTGTAGAATATTATATACTAGAGACTTATAGACTATACAATATACTATATACTGCATACTATATTAAAAATATATTATGTATAATATATAATATTATATATAAAATATAAAATATAAAATATAAAATATATAATATATAACATATAATATGCAATATGCAATATGCAATATAATTAATAATATATGATACACAATAATATTATATAAATAATATACAATATACAATACATAATAATATATAACTATATATTACATATTATAGCATATATTGTAATAGTTGTATAATTGTATTAATATATTATAAATACATTAGAATAGAATAGAATAGAATAGAACAGAATAGAATAGAATAGAATTATGTAAACCATAATTTTAAATGTTAATGTATTTACTATAATAATAAATATAATTAATTGAATACACTGTATATAAAATAAAAATTAAATAATAATATATAATTCTATAATATAAAAAGTTAATTAATTTATTATTTTATATAATGTAATATAAAAAGATATTTTATATAAGTATTTATATATTTATATAATGTGATATTTATGTCATACAACACATAAAATGTCAAATAAAAAATCTAAAACATAAAAATAAAAATTAATTAAAAATACATAAATATTAAAATTATTAAACGTTAAAAATACTAAATGTAAATTACTTAAATTGCTGAAATAATTATAATATGCAAAAAAAAATTAAAATGTGCAACAATATTCAAGTATTTGCTCAGTTCTGTGCAGCAAAGGAAAAAGGGAACGGCACCAACCTGCCACTTCCAGCTCCACCGACACTTCCTGGGACACCTCCTGGAATGAGACCTCACAGCTGTAGGTGCCCTGGTCAGAGCTCTGGACGTCCCTCAGGAGCAGGGACATGTTCCCGGCTCGGAATTCCCAGTGGAAAAATTCCGCCCGGCCCCGAAATTGCTCATCCGGCTCCTCCCTGCAGCCCTTCCCATTGTAGCTGCTCACGGGGATCCTCTTGGATTGGCCATGGAATGTCCAACGGATGGAGAAATCCTCAGCAACGGGCGCATTTCCCACCTGGCAGGGCAGGACCACCCTGTCCCCGATGATTCCGAGGATGGGAGTTTTGGGAGCGCTGAGGAATCCACCTGTTTTAGGGTAAAATGGGGCTTGGTTCTGGTTTTCCGCAGAATTTCATCGGGACCGATGCCATCCTCAACAGGAGAGGAATCCAGAGGAAAACCATAAAAATGGGAATGCGGTGCTCATGGATTTATCCTGTGGTGTTTTGAACAATAACTGCATCTCTTGGCCGTTAAATCATTGGGAAAGCCTGGCACAAATGGATGGAAACGTCAAATTCCGTCCAAAAGAGAAGTTTCAAACCTGGGATTTACCTCCAGGAAATTCCAGGTGGGAATTGTCTGCCCTGACAGCGGTTCCCAGGAAGGTTTGGAATGCCCCAGGGCCTGGCATTCATCCCTATGGTGCCAGGAGATGTGGGAGCTCTCAGATTCCCAAGGATACACGAGGTGTTCCTTGGACAACCCCAGAGGTTCTCCCAGCATGGGATTGGGATGTGGGTGACAAAATCATGGAATACCCTGGGGCTGGAAGAGGATCAGAGTCCAACCCCTGGCCCTGCACAGGACAATCCCAACAATCCCCGGGAGCTCTGCAGGGTTCACTTCCCCACGGAGCTGCTCCACCCTCTGGAAAGGGAACCTTTTCCAAGTTAAAACCTGCGTCCTTGTTGGGTTTAAATTCATGTTTTGGATCAGGAATTGGCCGTTTCATGGCAATAGATCCCGAATGGAATTGCCCTCACCTGCAGCCAGGTGGGAGCCGCGCTGGAATGCCAGGACTGGGAGCAGTGCCAGCCACCAGAGCTGGGAATCCATGGATATTCCTGGCTCGTTGCTCTGGAAGCTGTGAGATTCCTTCGGTCTCTTCCTGATGGAAAACGAGAGAAGGCAGAGAGGAAAAACCAGAAATATCTGTAAAGGATGGCGTGTTTTCCCATTGAAAATGGGATTCCAGGAGTTTTACTTCCCACGGATCCCTGTGCAATTTAAATCCATCCAATAAATCCTCCCGTGGTTTCTGAGAGATTCCTCATTGCCGATTTTTCCCTCTCACTGAGGAACTCCAAGCTTTTCACGGCATCTTTGGGAGTTATTTTGATATCAGGTTTTGGTGGGGTTTTGATGTTGTTTTGTTATCGCATTCTGCTGTCGGATTTTATACTGGAATTTGGGATTATATTTTAATGCTAAATTTTAACATCGTATTTTGATATTATATTTTTATACCATTTTTATATTATACATTAAAATTACATAAAGTTAGTACTATTATAATATTACTTTAATACTGTATTATTATATCTTGATATTATATTTCAATATAATACTTCAACCATAATATAATAATAGTTGGATATAATATTTTTATTAAGCATTATATTATAATGTTTTTATTATATAAATTTAATGATCTATTATATTTGGATAATATATATAGATATGTTGATATTATATGTTGACACAATATTTGTGTTATACATTCTAGTAAATAATTGATATGCTAATATTAATTTCATATCATATTATTATATTTGGATATATTATTTAAATATTGTACTATGATATTAGATTTTAATGTAATATTTCAATACATTTTAATGTATTTTGTTACCTTATTTTATATGTTTAAATCAAATTCAATTATGCATATTATAATATTAATTTAACATTTTGTTAATATATTTTTATTATATTTAATTTTTAAAACCTGTAGATTTAATGTTATATTATTCAAATACTAATTTAATGTTGTATATTATATTTTACTACCATATTTTACATGATAAGGAAAAATTATATTTAATTGTTATTGTATATTACTTAAAGTTGTGTTATTACATGTAGATATTATATCCTAATGTTATAATTTAATACGACATTTTAAAATTGTATTTTGATACAATATTTTTATATTATACATTCTATTGTCCTGGTAATATCCTAATATTAATTTAAAATTTAATATCGTGATATTGTATTTTAGATTTTATTTGCAAATTATGTTTTTGATGGCATATTTTATAGCATACCTTAACATTCCATTCAGGTATTAATATTATAGTATTCATTTAGTATCATATTATTATGTTTGGATATATTATTTCAATATTATACTTTAATATTATATTTCAGTACAATCTAATATACAATTCTTGTATATTTTTAATACTCTATTTTAACATAATATTTCAAGATTATTTTTAATATTATATTTTAGTATTATAATTTATATTTTATTTTGTATTCTGATATGGTATTTTTGGATTATATTTGATATTATATTTTATCACTGTTTTGATCTATTTTAATATATTTGGAGATTATATTTGGATATTATAATTTAAGATTTTATTTTGTCATTTTATTTTGCTATTTTGATATATGCCATATTTTAAAAAACTAATAAATATATATAATTTTATTAAAATTATATGTATTATATAATAAAATAATATATTAATGTATTTATTTATGTAATAAATAACATACACTATGTAGCGTATAGATTAGAATTTATGATGAATTATAATTACAGCTAATTTATAGTGTAATAATAAATAATGTAAATATTCAGTTTCTATATTTATTTAAATTTAATGATATGAAATAGATTTCATTGTAATTATTATATATTTTAAAATTTCATTGTCGTATTTTGATATTGTAATTTGATATTATCCCCAACTTTCCGTAGAATCACAGAATCACTCCACTTGGAAAAAAACCTTTCCAATAACAAAATCCATTGATTTTATATAGCAAAAAATTCCAAAAAGAAAAATTCTCAGGAGCGGCAGGATCTCAATCACGCTGTTTTAAAGGGAATTCCGTGATTTTCTGGATCTGGCTGCAGGGATTTCCTGCTCTGGGTGAAGATAAATGATCAAACTGAGCAGCGAGCTGGGATTTAATTGGGATTGAATCCTGATTTCCTGGGATTTTCTGTGCCCACCTCTCAAATCACAGATAAATTCTGTGGGAGAGGAATTCCCATGGAAAAAGGGCAGTAATGCCCCACAATCCTCCCCATCCATAAAAACAACCAATTTATTGCTGCTAAACTAATTTATCCCTGTTCAATTAATTAGTTCCGGTTAATTCAGGGGTTTTTTTCCCAATGGGGAATTCCGTACCTGAGCGGGAAGGACCCGGCGGTTTTCCTGGGATAGGGTTGGGATCAACCTTTGTCCTGGGATTTACGGTCGCTGGAAACTGAGATTGGCATTTTCTGGAGCTCAGGAAAATCTCTGGAAAATCCCATCGCGCTTCCCGAGTCATCGCCCTGGATCTGGGAGAGGTCGAGATCTTTCTCCTCATCCTCCCGTGGGAAACCATTCCCTGCTCCACCAGGATTTAGTGGGAGAAAGGGTTTCATAGACCAAAAATTCCAGGAAAAATGGGAAATCCCAGAGGCTGGATAAAACCACATTCGGTTTTGGATTTCTTTTTCCCTGGGAATGGTGTTGGGTGTTTTTTGGGACAGGGTTATCCTGGTTTTCTTCCTTTTTATCATGGAAATTTCAAGCTTAGTTTGGGATTATTCCTTTTTTTGAGAGGGAGGGTGGTGGAGGTTTATTTTTTTTTGGGGGGGGGGGGGGGGGAGTGCAAAGCTTTTCCTGGTGTTTTTCCTTCTTTTGTCATGGAAAATCTATTGATGGGATTTTATTAATTAAATAATGATATCAGTTTTAAAAAGTAATAAACCACAGTGCAATAAAATGCAATAAAACAAAACTATTAAAAATAAAACAAATAAAAATTCCTTGATTTATCCCAAAAAGAGGGGGGAACAAGGAGGAAAAGGCTCCACACCTGGAAGAAATTCCTCCCTGTGAGGACAGTGTTTTCCCAGAAAAGTGTTTGGAACATTCTGGAGGAAAAACCCCACAAGTAATCAGAAAACAGCTGGTTTCAGTCTTCCATCTGGAGCCAGAACTCAGCATTCCATGAATCCCATGGATTTATGGGATGGTCCCTGGCGTGGAGAGAGAGAAAATCTTCAGAAGAAACCAGCCCTGATTTTCCTTGGATTGGGAGAGTCTGTGGAATTCCAGGAGGGGATAAAACCATATTTATCCAAGGAAAACCAGTCCTGGAGTCCCTGGAAACCTCATTGGTTTTGGGTGCTGGCTGTGTTTGGTCCCACCTGGAATCACCACAAATCCCAGAATTTTGTCTTGTTCTTTAGTCCTCAAGGGCAGGAATCTCATAAAACAAATTATTTTCCAGCTCCCTTCCCAACCTGACTACCTACTTCTCCCTAATCCAGAAACAAAACTGGTGTAGGAATAAACAAACCTGGAAAATTTTGGAACTTTAAAGATCTAAATCCCACAGTCTTTCTATAGCTGTGAATTCCCACCTGGCCTCTGTGTTGTGCATTTCTGAGTTTTCCCCCAAACTGTGGGAAAAACAGGCTGGAAAAGGAGCTGCCCTACACAGGTGCTGAGGATTTGAAACCTTTTTCTGCTGCCCTTTGGATCAAGGTGTGCCACAAAGGGAACCTTTGGAATTTCTGGATCCAGGCTGTCGAGATTGGCCGGAATGTTGTACCTGAGGGAAAAAAAGTCTTTTGTGGTCAAAGTCCCTTTTTGAAACTTGTAGGATTTAGTGCAGGGGTTCCTGGAGTCTGTTCCCTCGCAGATGTGGAAAAGATCTATGTCCAGGGAACACAAAAATTCCTCAGTTCCCTAATCCACATGGAATTCAACATGGATGTTGTGGATCTGGCTGTTCAGGTAAGTCTGGATGGAGTAGAAATGTCCACTATGAGGGTTTTTGGGAGAACACTGAGCTGGGGGGTTGTTACTGATATTCCCCAGGGAATGGTTCCAGGTTGGAATTTTTTTTGCCTCCATACAGATTCCTGTTACTTGTGGGTAGTTTCAAGTGGAGTTGTTAATGATGATTTAATGTTAACTTCATTGCTGCCTTAATTGAATGAATTAAATAATTTGTTAATGCCTAAATTTGAATTATAATTGGGATTTTGGTCCTTTCTTAGGGGAATTAGTAATGGAATTGTTGGTTGTAATTTCCATGGCATTTGTCTTTCCCAGTTTGAATTAGTTTTTAGTTTTGTGTGGAGTGGTTTTACCTTTATTTGAAGGAGCATATATCAGAAAATATTTAAAACAAAGCAGTAATAGCTCCAGAGCTTTTAATCCTGCCTATTCTTCCTTTGTTCATCCAAATTTGCAGAAAAGGGAATTTACCCTCAGGTTACTCATGGAACAGAAACATCAGTGGTTGAAAACCGGTCTGGAATCCCGGAATCCCAACCCCAACTTTTGTTTTCAGATCTTTCCTGCCCTGTGCTTGGCCTTTGGAAGATTCCATGCTGTGCTTTCTTTTGGAACGTGAAACTGGACATGGAGTAGCCTCCACAGGGATGGGAGTAGAAGCGGGAAAAGCTCCTGCAGGACAACCAAGGCTCCAGGCTGGGGGAGAGGGGTGGGAAGTCTAAGAAATGTCCCTTCCAGCACGGAATATTCCATGATTTTATCACCCGGGTCCCATTTGCCAATCCTGTGCCGGGAGAACCTCAGGGAATCAAAGTGGGGCAGGAGCTCTGTCCTGCCCAAGGAAAAGGACTTGGACAGGAGGCAGGGAGAGGGGCTGGGAAGCTGGGAAAGGCCCTGGGGGGCTCATCCCAGAGGAAAAGAGGCTCCAGGGGAGCCTGCAGATTCCCCACAATTTTGTGGCCGGAGGATAGAGCCCGGGGCAGGTCAGGACTGGATCCCAGAGAACAAGGGTGGATGAGAGGGATGAGCGAAAACAGCCTCAGGCTGTGCCAGGGAGGGTCAGGTTGGACATCAAGAGGAATTTCTTCCTGGAAAGGTGTGGAAGGGGCTACCCAGGGAATGGCAGAGTTGTCACCCCTGGAGGTGCCCAAGCAAGGACCAGAGGTGGCACTTGGGGCTCTGGGCTGGTGACGAGGAGGGGGTTGAGCACAGATTGGACTCAGTGGCCTTGGAGGCTTTTCCAGCCTCCGTGATCCTGACTGGATGGGCCTGGCATGAACATTTGAAAGCCAACTCGTGTTCCTCAGGAATTCTGCCTCAGTTTCTCTCCTGCCTGAGGTTACCCACGTCCCATTGGGCTTGGATTTAGTCTGGGAATCACAGCTCAATTCCTTGAATTTCCTTAAAAACCGCTGATCCTGGTGTTTTCCTGATTTGCCTCAAAGGGGCTGAAACACCTTGGAAGATTTTCCCATAAATGGAGAGAAATCTATGGCTCCAGTTTGATTCCCTCTTCCTGTTGTGTGTCTGTGCTTGGCAGGAGCCTAGTGAGATTTTCCCTGGATATTTGGGTTATTGATGCCTTCCTGAGCTGTGGAACAATGGGATCCAGATTCTGGCCTGCAGTGACTCTTTCCCATTTTTGTTTTCCTACAGTTGATTATCTGGTCACAGGTAAATCCTGGTTCTGTCACAGTCCTGATTTTGTTTTGGAAGGGAATTAACTTCTAGGTGAAATCTCTTTGTTTTCCTAGTTACCCATAGGAAGCACTGATGGGAACTTTGATAAGCACCAACTCCCCATGCCATTAAAGTTCCCTTCCAACCCAACCCATTCCAGGATTGGATGATCCTGGGATGAGCAATTTTTCCATCTCTCTCTCCTTGCAGGGCAGTATAAAAACCCTGGCATCAGAATGATGACAACCCATCCTGGGAATCCCCTGGGATGGGGATTTGGGATGAGAGGAAGGACACGACTCATTTGGGAATCCACCTAGTCCGGGGCTCATCCTAAGCAGCAGCTGAGGGGGAATTCTGCTTCTGGGAAGGATGTGGAGCTGCTGGAGCAATTGCAGAGGAGGCTTCAGAGATGATCCAGTCCAAGGGATGGAGCCCCTTTTCTCTGGAATCAGGCTGGGAGAGCTGGGTGATGCTTAAAATTCCTTCCAACGCAACTTCCTACTTCTCATCCCAACACTGGCGTTTAAAAATTTAGGGCAACACATTTTTCATGTGGAAAACATTAAAGGACAAAAGGATCCCAGGGTTTACTCAGGGCTGGAATTCCTTAGGATGCCAGCCCTTCAACGGCTCACTGAGTTTTCTTTTCGCTCATGGAAGTTGTTTTCTCACAGAAACGCATGATAAAAGGAACCAGCTTGGTAAGAGAATGTTTTGTATCAATGCAATGTTTGATATATAATAAATGGTATACTATTGTATTATTATATTATTATTATATTACATGCAATTATAGATTATATATGGACAATATATATGATACATATTTTATGTTACAGGTAGTAAAAGATTATATTCTATATAGTATTATTTCAAATATAATATTATATTGTATTCTACAAAATATTCTATTCTATATCACACCAACCTCTATAAACCAATGCAGGAGTTGAGCTGACCCTGATTTTTCTATCTGTGAGGGTGGAATTCTCTCCTTGCCAGGTATTTATTTCCCAAGAGATTTGTGCCAAGGTTTGCCATAAAACCTCCCTGGGCAATGAATATTCTTTGTTCCAGAAAGGCCCCATTTGTGTCTCTGACCATTAGAAAATGCCCCAAATAAAATCAACAGTATAAAAATGGGTTTAAAATTTATGCAAAATGTTTAAACACATTTAAACCACCAATTCAAAATTTTAATAGAGCCAATGGATTTTTTCTTGCCTAAAATATTTTCTCCTAATCCTTACCTTATGATAGAAGACCCCATGAGTTTTCCCTCCCCCTCCTCTGCTTAGCTATAGCAGAGGAAAATGAGAAAATGATTTTTGTGGGTGCACTGTCATTTGGCCATCATCAACCCATCACAGTTTCCCACCACGTTTCCTCTAATGTTTCTCACCCTTCTGTCCCCTCACATTTCCCACCATTTTTGGTCCCATGTTTCCTGCCCTTTTCCCCTTATATTTCACAACCATATTTCCTCCCAATTCCTATCTTTCCCCCCTCATGTTTCCCACCCATTTCACCTCTCACATTGTCTACCATTTTCTCCCTCACACTTCCTGTCCTTCTGCCTCACATTTGACATCATCGTTTCTCTCAGGTTTCCCACCTTTACTCCCTGTCTCTTTTGCACCCATTTCCCCTCTCATACCCTGTTGGTTTTGCCTGTTTATTGTCCCTTTTTGCCTTGCAATTCCTGCCCTTTTGTCCCCTCATGTTTCCCATTTTTTACCTCATGCTTTCCACCCTTTTCCCCCTCATATTTCACACCCTTTCCCCCTCACAATTCCCACTGTTTTTCCCTCTCCTGATCCTGTTTCTTTGTCCCCTCCATGTTTGCCTCCCACAACTTTCTCTTTTCCTCTTGAGCTGTCCACTCGTGCTGGGTGTCTCCATGTCCATCCAGCTCGCTGTCATCACAGACCTTGGTCTCCTTTGTCATCCATAGGATTTGGCAGCTCACAGCTCTCGCTTTGTTTCACTGCTGCATTTAGTAAATTGTTCCTAACTCAACCTGGGACCTTTCATTATTTTGCCTGCAGCTGACTTCTCCATCTCTCCGGAAAGGGAAAGGGGAAGGGGAATGGGAGAAGGTAGCAGCGTGCGGTTTGGAATGTTTCAGAGGGAGCATCACACTGGGGCTAACTGGGGTGTCACAAAGGGCTCCCTGTGACTCACCACCTGCCCCTAGCAACAGCTCCCAGGCTTTGTTGACATGCAACCAGCCCCCAGCCTGCAGTGTCCCACAGGACAGCAAGGGGACAGGACGGAGCACGCAGCTGGCGACAAGCCCACGAGCACTGCTCCCATCTTAGCCCTGCAGAAGGGAGACAGATATTTCACCCAGCCTGCCCTCTTCCCGATACTTATACATTTCCCTTATTCCTTAAAATGGAGACACGCCCTCCAAGACAGCCCAGGGTGGCCTGGGAGGAGGTGGCGGCTCCTCAGGAGAGCAGGTCTGCAGCCAAGCCCTCGGAATTGACCGTGGTGCAGCCACTGCAGGCCCGTGAGTGAGGGGCCCTGTGGGACTGGGCAGGGCTGGGTCCCCACGCTGGGATCAGGTTTCCCTGGCACACGGGCAGCAGGGATTGCAGGGGTGGGAGGGATGCCCGAGCGCCAGGACTGCTCAGGGTAGGACAGCAGCCCTGGCACAGGCTCTGCTCAGGAGGGGGGCTGCAGAGGGGCTGCAGCTCCTGCTCCTTCCTCTGCTCTGTCCTGTCACAGCACCCTCTGCAGCTCTCCCTTCTCTCCCCCTCGGTTAGATGCCAGCTGGGTACCTGTCTATGCACAGGAAGCCATGGACTTCATCCAGGCCTTTGCCAGCAGCCCTGACCAGGTACCCATGGCTCATTGGATGGTGGCTGTGCCCAGCCAGGGGTGTTGGCTCTGTTGAGCAGCTGCTCCCACAGGACACTGCACCCCAGGGCTCTGGTCCCGCTGCCTGGCTGTCCTCACTTCATGCTACCACATTGCCTCTGTCCTCCAGCTCCAGGACAAGGACCTGAAGCTGAAGTTCCTTGACAGCATCTGCACCCTGTGCAGAGCAGCCAAGGACAGTGGCTTCTCCCAGGCTCTGGATGTTTTCTGCCACAGATACAAGCTGGGAGAGATGATCCAGGTGAGGAGGCACACAGCACTCTGGGGAAGGGGGCAAGGACCCCCAGCATCCTGTGAGGGCTCCACGTGGGCAGGGCAAAGCTCTGGTGCCTGTGGGGGCTGTGTGCTCTGCAGGTGCTGCTGAAATTGGAGCCCAAGTACGAGATCTGTACCCAGGTACGGCGGCTCACCATGCTCGCCCTGGCCAGACTGAGGTACTGGCCCAAGGGCCTGCAGACCCCTCCCCAGTGCTCCATGCCCACGTCCCCATCCCTGCTGGCAGCCCTGCCCCAGGGCTGCAGGAGACCGTGAAGCACTGCTCCCAGCACCAGCGTCCAACTGGGCCCATCTCTCTTTACAGCATGCAGGGGATGGGGCAGGAGAACAGAAAACTGTTAAGAGTCTGCTTCAACAGCATCTTTTTCCTTCCTCCAAAACGGGAAATGCAGAGCCTGGAAGCATCTATCTTTTCTCGGGCAAGTGCTGGGTGAACTGGAGGAGCTTCCAGTCCCTCTGGGCTGCTCCTGGCCTCCCCATGCTGCTTTTGAAACAAAGATCCAGGGCAGGCCATTGCCTAAGCTTCACTTTCCTACCCTCATCCCTTCATCCCTTGCCAGGCTCCAGCCACATCCAGAAATGCTGACTGCTCTGCCCCTCTGCAGCACAAAGCCTGCTCCTGTGTCCCTCCCCTCACACTGGGAGTTCAGATCACCCTTTTTTTTGGCATTGAAGGGACAGCATAATCACAGCCACTGCTCTCTGTCATCCTTGCAGACCCTGCATGCTATGGACACCATGCTGGAGGTGATGGTGATCAGCTGTCCTGCCTCCCAAACTGGCGAGATGCTGCAGGACATCTTGGAGGTCTGGCCTGTGCACAGAGTTGGGGGTCAGAGGGCTGTTCCTTACTCTGGAGGGGAAGGAGCCCAGGGTTGTGTCCAGTCTTTTCCTGGCTCCTGTCCTAGCCAGAGCCAGGACACCCCCCAGGGCACAGGAAGCCTGGAGGGATGGTGCAAGTGTGTCTCAGGAGCAGGGCAGAGCCACTGCTGCTGCTGGAGTGGGAGTCTGCTTGTGGGGCTCACCTGCAGCTCTCTCTTCCCAGGTTCTGCTGGACTACTTGTTCTTTGACAGAGTGGCAGTGCAGGAGAGGGTCATGGGCAGGGTGAGGCTGCTGAGCCATTTGCTGGCTGAATCTTCCCATGTGCGGGTAAGGACCTGCTACCCTCCAGCCAGGCTGTCTCTTCTGCCCTGCTACAGCCACAGCCCCAAATGCCTTCAGGCTGAGCTGTCCCCCCCCAGCTCTTCTTCTCTTCTGCCTGCCTCTGCCAGGCTGGTCACAATGAGAACAGCGCTGCTGCCAGCAGACAGATCCAGATCCCAGTCCTGGGGAAGCTGCTGGGCCATCTGTTTTTCAAGTCCTTCAGGAAAGAAGAAACCAACTCCATGCCAGTAGAAAGTCTCTGCTCCCTCATGACCTTCCTCTCTGAACAGAAATGTAAGAGAAACTGTGGTGGGCTGCATCCCCAGATACACCAGCTTGTGGTCCTGGGCCTTGCAACAGCCCATTGTTGTGCTTGGTGCAGGTGCCACCATGTCCCCAGTGCTGCTGTCCCTTCTGCTCCAGTCCCACACTCTCTCTGCCAGGCTCTTGATGGTCCCACAGAGCTGAGCTGCTCCTCCATACAGGACTCAGCTCCACTCTGCCCCTTCCCAATGTCCCTTGGACAGCTCTTGTCGCAACCTGCCATAATCCAGCAGCACTGGATACAGACACTGGAGGCAGTTTTCCCTTGCCTCCAGTGCCCAGCCCCTCTTCCTTTGACCAACTGCTCCCCAGCCATTCCTGCATCCCAACACTTCTCAGGCAGCTGCTGGCCCAGCAGATATGTCTCACCTCAGCATCCACGTTTCCCCTCTCTTCCGGTGTCACACTGCCACAGGGTTGTGCCCAGCTCCCAGCATACTGGAAATCTGAGATCACCTCCCTGATGAATACACCCAGCACCCAGAGAGTTCAGGTAAGGAGCCCTCCCCTTTGCTGGGCCTCTCACCTGCGGCATCACCAGGGGATTTGTGTGTGCAAAGGGGCACAGAACCAGTGGGGCTGTCCCTGGTGAGAGGGTTCCCACTGTCCCCAAACAGGGAACACTGTGGTGTCCAGGCAGCAGCAGCAGCAGCAGCAGCAGCAGCTCCGTGGCCCTGCTGGCCACCAGTGAGCCCTGGGTCTGTGCTGGGCCCTCGTCCCATGCCCCAGCCCTCCACCCTGCCCCAGGGCCATCCTCATTCTCACCTGCACAGGGACTGTGGGCACTGCTGCCACCTTTCCTGTGGCCACTGCCTCCACCACTGCTCAGCACCTCTGGCCAGGGCTGCTGACACAGCCCAGCCAAGCAGCACCCTCGGGGCACTGGCTGGCACTGGCCTCTGATCCCTTCCTTCCTGACATAGGCCTTTGGGAGATACCTCAGGCCTGCTGAGAGGACAGGCGTCGTCCTCGTAGCCATCGAGATCTTGGGAAGCTCCAGCCTCCTGGACAAGAACGCTCCAGTGGAGTTTCTGGAGGTGGCCATGACATCCCCTAGGCTGTGGCTGATGGATGTAAGTGGCCTGTGGCTGGATTGCCCTGCCCTTGGGCCCTGTCAGGTTCCTGCCTCCTTCACTCCCAAAGCCAGCTGTGTGAGGGTCCTGAAGCCACCTTCAGCTTACCCAGATCTGCCTCACCAGGCATGGCATCTTGTTGTGCTTGCTGTCTGTGCTTTCCCCACAGTCTGCACAGTGGCATTCTGTCTGGAGTGCTAATTCCAAACCTCCGCTCAGGCCTGCAATTAACGCCTTCCTTTTTGCCATATGCGCCTGGTGGGGTTGCTTCTCTTGTGTGAACTTCCTCCTTTGGCAGTGCTTTGAGATGAGTTAACTGCGTCCTTTAAGTCCTGACAGAGGGATGGGCAGGGCAGCCCAAGACACGGCCGCACTGCACTGGCAGCACCAGCCTCACCTGTGTTTCCTCCAGGTGCCAAAGGTTGTGAGACACATCTTTACCTATTGCGATGAGAAAAACACAACAGCCGCTCACAGCTTTTCCTCACTCCTTGCCCTGATGGCCAATATGTGGCCTGGGCAAGTTGTTGCAGTAGCTCTGGAGATTGCACCAATATTCAGGTATAGGCCCTGGCAGCCTGGAGGGTTTATTCCCCGTGAGGAGAGACACCTGAGCCACTCTGGCTGCCAGACCCAAGGAACACTGCAGGATCACCAGAGGGAGCGGAGCCCTCCATACCAACGTGCTTCCCAGCCCAGGCTCACAGCAGCCAAAACTGGCCAGGCAGCCCAGAGCCAGCTCGCTGCTCCCAGCCCCATGGGGAACACCCTGTCAGCCCTGCCCACCTGCCTGGGCAGGGTCCCTGGGCACCCCAAGCGCTGCAGGGCTGGCCCAGGCTGCACTGCAGTGGCCAGGGCAGCCCTGCTGACAGCGCTCTGCCTTGCAGGGACAAAGTGTGTCTGTGGAAGGCCATGTTCTCTGTGAGCCAGACTCTGGAGGTTTTGAAGGAGCTGCAAATGCACCTGCAGGACTGGCATAAGGACATCTTCACGTGGCAGCGTAAGTCCTGCCTTGCTTTCTTGACTGTGAGTGAGCAGGAACAGCCCACGTGCTCCTACCCACAGCTGTGCCAGGGGAGCCCTGCCACCTCTGCCTGTACTCCTTTTTGCTTTCTTTCAGATGCTGGCCTATGGTGATGTGCTGGAGGACAAAGTTGGTCCATTGTGCAAAAACTTGTGTCTTCTGAGTTCTACAAGAGGGGAAATAGTCTCTCTGGTTCTCAGGGCCCTGATGACACTGTCAGAGAGAGCCAAGACGGTGAGCAGGCTGCTGTCAGGGGCAGATGTGTGGCACCTGGAGTCTGAGGTCTCGGGGAAGGTGCTGGCTTGGGCTGGGCTGGGAGTCAGGTGATAGGGTGACTGCTCTGAACACCCTACCTGCCATGGTGTGGCCTGGTGGCTGCCTAGGGACCACGGAATGGAAACTGTTTCCTATACAGGCAAGAAAAATTAAGAGCCTCCTGCCAGAGCTGCTGAAATTCCTTTGTCATCAGTCTTGGGACATTTCAGTGATGGCCATGGACACCTGCCGAAACATGCTGAAGAATAATGAGGCTAGCCCCATGGCTGTGAAGATGGTGCATTATCTCCTGCACCTCTTTGATGCGGTAAGGCTGATGTGGAGGCCTGAGCCCTGCAGAGGGGCCCTGGGCAATGACAGCTGCCCTGCAGCCCAGCCCTGGGAGCAGCACTGGAGCAGGGCCCGCTCCCCTGGGCTCTCCTGGGATGGATTCCAGGCCTTGCAGCCCAGAGCTGCTTCTGCGGGGTCCCGCTCTGGGCTGGGATCCCGCAGCATCGCCCTCGCCTCAGCCACCTCAGCTCAGCCCCTGCTGGCCACGGGCAGGGAGGCAAAGCTCTTGTGTGCAAAGCTCAGCTTTCCTCCTTCCTACAGAAGGAAGACTGTGTACGGGAGCGCTCCATCTGCCTCTTCAGAGACCTGCTGGGCAAAATGGTGCGGAGGGACAAGAAGGTCATGGAGAAAAATGCCTGGAAGGCCCTGGTCGGGCTCTTCCTTCACATGAGTGACAAGGCGTCCAGCGTGGCCAAGGTACCGATGCCCAGGCTGAGCACTGACCCAGGCAGGGGAGGCTGACATCCCCAGGGGATCCCAGGCATCCGGGTGAGGGCTGCTGGCAGCAGGCAGCGTTCCCCAAAGGCAGCCCCTGGGAACCAGGGCCCGCAGGACCGGACAGGCTGGCACCGCCATTTCCAACCCCTGCCCTGCCTGCTCCAGAAGGGCTCGGCAGCAGCTCGGCACAACCGAGGCCTGGACACGTGTGTCCCCAAAGGCTTCTCAGCTGTCTGCAAAGGCTTCTCGGCTGTCCCCACTGTCATCCCTGCAGGGCTTTGCCCCTCAATCCCTGCCGCCCAGGGCTTTGCCCAAGAGACCCCCAGGAAGCTTTGGCGAGGGCATGTCTCACCTTCCTACGGGCACGGCCACCCTTGTAACAAAGCTCAAGTCCCCGTCCACAGGCCCTGCTGCCACATCCTAGTTTCTGTCCCACAGGCCTCCAAGGAAGCCGTCCTGGCTATAGCAGAGCTCCTCAAGTGGAAAGAGCTGAAGCACCTGGCACAGATGGAGCAGACGTGGAGGATGGGCGAGTGCTTGGTGAGGATGAGCCCCAGGCTGGGCGAGCACTGCCCTCCACAGCATGCTGGGGCTGTGAGCTCTGCAGCTGGGCCTGCACTGGGCTGCTGCAGTGCAGGGCCCAAAGCCTGGAGCTGCACCCTTGTCCCTGTCTCAAGAACAGCAGCCTCCCCCAGGCCCATGTCCCCTCCATGGCCCCGGCATGAGGGAGGGGTCTGAGCCCACAGGGCTGCTGGCAGGAGGGGCTGCTCCGGCCAGCTGGGGGCCTCTTAGAAATGCCTGCACCCTTGTGCTCTCTCCAGCTGGCCAAGGACAGCAGCAGGGCTGAACGGTTCGTGTGGGACAGCCAGCCCTACCTGCTGAGCCCTCAGGCCCCCGTGCGAGAGGCAGCCCTCAGGTTCATTGGTGAGTCCCAGTCCCCAGGGTCCCTCTTGGGGCAGCCTGGCCCTGTGCCCCCCAGCCCTGGGGCTGCCACGGGCAGGGCCTCTGCCTCCCTGTGCCCGCCGTGCTCACAGAGGTGAGTGGCTTTGGTGGCCGCCTTGCCCAGTGCCACCCCCAGGCTGCTGAGGGGGTCAGGCAGGGCCGGGGGCCACGCTGCTGGGAGCACTCTGGGAGCAGGGGCTGATGGAGCTCTGTGCCCAGGGCTGGCTGCGTGGCACCTGACAGAGCAGAGTGAGGACACCCTGGCTGAGCTCCTCTTGGGTGAGTCAGGAGCCAGGGCTCAGGGCAGCCCAGGGGTCTCTGCACACACTGGGGCTCATCTGGGCTCTCTTTGTGTTGCAGGACTTGACGCACTGCAAGCAGGAGAGAAGGATGCCTCCATCCGCTGCCTGGCAGCTCAGACCAGCTTGGTCCTGAAGTCCCTCAAAAAGCAGCAAAGATCAGGATTCTCCCTGCGCACACTGTGCTGTTGGTGCCGCTGAGCAGAGAGGGAGCTTCATGTAAGGCTTGTCAGGGACACAAACTCAAACACCTGCTGAATCACGAGGTGTCAAAGGATGCCCTGGCTTTCTAAGGTCCTTCTCCAAGTACAGCCCAGCATTTCCGTGACTGCTGACTCCACCATTGCCCTGACTGGTAGGGACCCATTCCCCACAGCCCCTGAGCATGGTGTGAGGTGGCCTAGAATAACCCCGGGGTCGTGGCCAGTCGTGGCTCTCCTGGCTCCTGCTAAGAGGCTGAGCTGCCTGCCGGAACATCTTTTCAAAGAAAAGAAAAAGAAGAGTCTGCTTTATGGCTCTGCGTGGCCTCCACACCCACTTAAAGTTCCACTCTCAGCCGGAAGGTAAGAGAAGCTGTGGTGGGCTGCATCCCTGCACACAGCCACATGCCCCCGATGCATCTGCTCGTCTTCCCGGGCCTTGCCATGGCCCCTTGTGTGCAGACATGGCAGCTCACCTGGGCTCTGCTTCTGCCACTGAATTTTAAAGGTTGCAGGCCAGAGAGAAGGATCCTGGGTGCACGGACCTGGATGTCTAAAATCCTCGGAGAGGAGTCAGCGTGGCTGGATCCAAGCTCAGCCATCAGCCTTTCTGAACCATATTTTTTCTAGAATGTGATTTGCCTTACCTATATAATATTTATATAAATGAACAAGATACATAATTTATGTATATATTATAAATATATATATTCTATGAAAATTATATTAGTAAACAATAAATAATTTATCAATATATTATCCTGTGTGTGTTAATTGCATTTATGTGTAAAATGAATTATATAATGTATATTAATCTATTATGAATATATATTTTATATATTTGTTATATAAGTTTTCTACATAAAATAATAGGTCTAAATAAATCAGTTAGAGAATTCATAATGGCTCCACCACACACATGCCTCTCTATATGAGTATAGCACACCATTTTTGAAGCAACGTGGAAGATGTTATATTAGATTTAGCAGAGCAGCTTTGAGTGGAAAAGTGAGAAATTTGGGAGGGAAATGTGAGGAGGAAAGGGTGGGAAATGTGATGGGGAAAAGGGCAGGAAATATAAGGGGACAAAATGGCTGGGGAATGTGAGGGGAGAAAAGGGCAGGTAATAGAAAGGCAAAAAGGGAGAGGAAACTTGAGGAAAAAGGACAGGAAATGTAAGGGGAAATGGGTGCAAAACAGAAGGGAAGAAAAGGTGGTAAAAAGAGGGAAAAAATGCTGGCAAATGTGAGGAGACAAATGGCTTGAAATGTGGGGTGGGGGGGGGAAATGGTACACAATGTGAGGGGACAAATGTGCAGGAAAAGCAAGGCAAAAAGGACAGGAAACTTGAGCAAAAAAGAGAGGATATGAGAGGAAGCAAGGTTGCAAAGCAGAAGGGGAGAAAAGGTGGGAAACATGAGGGGAAAATGATGTCAAATGTGAGGGGAAAGGTGGACAGGAAATGTGAGAGGGGAAAAGAGCAGAAAACATGAGGGGAGAAAAGGGCAGGAAATGCGAGGGGCAAAAGATGGGAAATGGGAGAAAAAATGGATGTGAAACATAAGGGGGAAACTTGAGGCCAAAATGCTGGGAAATGTGATGGGAGAGAAGGGTGGGAAGTGTGAGAGAAAATGCGGTGGGAAACATGACTATAAAAGGGGAAATTGCAAAACAAATGACATGTGCCTAGGGGGCCTGCTGAGATACAGCAGCTCCAGCTGTTTCTGTGTTACTGCATCATGAATAAATGGCTTTGTGCAACAAGATATCTGTGACTCTGCTATGGGAAACCTGGGGTTGAAGTGGTGAGGAAACCTGGTGTGACTGTTTGTGCATACGTGTGTCACTAATATCCATCCTCTCTCAATGTAGGATGGAAAAAAAGGTTGCAGAGCTTCCTGCCAGGGGTTTTAAGTGCAAATCAAGAGGAGCCAGTGGTTTAGTTGCTACAAATTACCATTTCTTAAAAGAACCCTGTGGGTTTCACACTATCAAAACCAGTATGAATAGGAGACTGAACTCAGGCATCATGATGGTCTCCTTGGGTTTTAAAAAGTTTTAATGGCCTTAAAAGATATATCACAGTTGGTTTATTTTTAATGCCCTTCCATTAAATTAAAAAAAGCCCTGTTCCATCAATGCTGCTGTGATGTGTGACAAAAGCCCATCTTCCCTGCATTTGGGACAGGTGAGAGATGGAATCCCCAAGGGATTTTCTGCTCACTGACTGAGTGAGTTTTATTGGGCGTTCTCTGCCAAATCTGGTCAGTTGTTCTTGAATGTGGCCATGAGGGGAAATGAACATGCCAGTCCAGATTTGCAAGCATGCAGTGCCAGAAGGAGAAACTTTGAAATGTAAACCAGGGTTTATTCAATTGACTCAAAAATGTGTGCTGTGCCCAGGTCCTTTGTACAAATGCTGGGCAGGGAGAAGTCAGAACTGCACATTCCTTGTGATATGAATTCATTTTTGGGGAGGTTAAATAAAAACGAGATGCCAGTGAGGGAATGGCTTCTACATGTAAATATTTTTGTCCTAAAGGAGCCCTGCCTAGTCTGACTGCTGCCCAGTGCTGCTCCCTGACTGTACCTTTTCTTGATCAGCCTGTGTCCTGCTGGCCGTGCCTTTTCTGTCTCCATCCCTATGCTGCTCCTTGCCCGTCTTTGCACTCCCGAGCACGTGGCGTGGTCGATTCCTCTCCCGGCCCTTGTTTTCCTTTTTGTCTCTGTGTCCATCCATCCTTGCTGTGTGTCTGGGACTCTGTCTTTTTGTCTGTCCTTCTCCGTGCCTCACTCGTGTTCCCGTTCTGTTCCCTGTGGCTCTGTGGTGCTCCCCGGGCCATTGTTTCCCCCGGGATCCTTGTGTCCCGTTCGCTGTCCCTGTTCTTTATTAATCCCTCTCTCATGCTGCCCACCTAGCATCCCTTTTTTGTTTGTTTGTTTTTGTTTTTTAGTTTTTTTTCCATTACATCCTGCACCCTGATCTTAATTTTCTTCCTGTGTCCTCTCTGCTGCCACTCTCTGCCTTGTGTCGCCTGTGTCTGTAGGGCTGGAGAGGTACTTCAACCCTCCTGGGGGATGCCACCACTTCCTTGCGCCAGCAGGGTCCCTTTTTGGAGGCATGTACATGTGGAAAGGGTTCCAATGAAGTGCCTTGCTGCTGTCCAGGGAATCTGGAGTGGTTCTGTGTCTTCTTTAGGGGTGAGGAGAAAAGGCTGAGGGGGAGAGGATGGAGACTCGGGGACTTCAATGTGTTTTGGGGCAGCCCGAGGTCACTGGCAGAGGAAGCCACGCTGTGGCGCAGGAGCAGGTGACTGAGTAATGGTGAGGTCATGCTGGGTGCCATCTCCCACAGGGACCCACGGGTGCCAGGATATTCACAAGGAGGGGTGGGTGTAGAATACATGAAAAACAGAAATATAAAAAGGACCTAAATCTAGGTTAAAAGAAGTGTTTGATTGGTTTTTATTTGGTTAGAGGCAGGGTTTTATATAGATAATTTAAATAGAGAAGAGAGTTAGAATAGAAAAATAAATTTAAAAAATATTTGGATAAATATAAAATATAAACAAGTCACAAATCTATATCTAATATATAGTATAGAATATAAATACTGCAAATATCAAAATATATAACGCATAAATATATGTTATAATAGATGAAAATAGAAATAGAAGATTTAAATATTGTTTAAAATATCAACTATTCCTTTCCATCGGTTTACTTGTTTTTTCTCTTCTTAACAGGCATATCACCAATGTTGAAAGTAAGTCTGAAGGACTTTCTTTCTTTCTTCTCTTTGGTGGTTCTATAAGATATAGGATATCCTATAGTATCCCTAACCTTCAAAGAACTGGCTGTTCTGAATGCTAAATATCATTCCTACATGAAACAAATCAGGTCTATACTGCCCAGGTGTAAGAAAAGGCATGGGAATTTAATGAAAACACTACTTCTACATATGTAACGTGACCTCAAGAGCAATTATCACATAATGCAAGATGCAAGGTTTCAGCAAGGTGTCTGAATTCCTAGCTTTAATATTAGTGAAATTGGTTTATAAGAGAGGCAATAGTGTCAACTTTTATGTTGGTCATTATCTAGTCAATAATCAAAGGGACTTACAGTGATTTTTACTGTACAGTTCTATTTCTTAATTTATTGATTTGTAATATCTTGAAGAAAAGAGTCTACTCCTTTCCCCATCTACTAGCATTAAGGTGATGTATTAAATCTCATGATTATTTAGAAGCAGGTCCTAATTCATTCTGTAGGAAATGGGTAAACGAAGGTGAACATATTCAGTCTCTCTAGAAAAACAATCTTGTGCTTAGTAAATAGTCCTCCTGAATAATTCCTTTCTGAAACTCTTTTGTGTTTTTTAAGCCTTTCCACTAGATGACAAATTTCCCTTTTTCTTATTTAAACAACCCTGGCTGTGGTGATTTTCCTCTCCTCTCCAAAGCAGTAGTTCAGTAACTCCTTTTTTTTTACTTTCTGAGGTGTAGCAGAAGAAAAACAGAAAGCAGGAAGAAAGCAGGTTCTTTTCCAGGATGCTGAAGACTCTTAAGTGGAGGAGAAAGTTTAGAGGAGTTTGTCAGAAAGAATTCTTTCATATCAATACCACAGTCCTCTTGAGTATGCAAGAAAGAAAAGAAACCAGGAAGCCCGACAATCATGCCAGGTATCTAGCTCTCTGCTGACACTTCTGAGGCAGGACTCACCAGCAGGCAGCGTTTGCACCCTCTTGTGCTTCCTCTGAGCTGTTGAGAGCTGTGCACAGAAGCTCTGGGAGGGAATCGTCACTGCACAGGGCTTTTTGGCTTTTCACCTTTATGAAATGATGCTGAGGATGAAGCAGCTGCTACATCTCTTCTTGTTTCCAGCAGATGAAGAGTTGCCATGGAATAACTTACACGGCAGTAAGTCTTTAGTTTTACTTTTAGCTTACACGGTCTTTTAGCTGTACTTAGCTGTTGCTACAGCAGACTTTTCCCATGGTACTATGACATACCTAATGTTCTGGAAAGCAGTGATCCCTCAGGTGGGACTTCCCAGGGAAGTGACCTTTCAGATGTGACTTCCTAGCCGTCAATACCACGGAGAGAAATCTGGTGGTCTTTGTCTCACGGCAAATTATACGAGGAGCACCAGGGCTGGAGGAACTTTAAGTGCTCTGCAGTACAAAGGCGACACCAGGCGGTCGCCACTGGCACACAGCGGGTACTGCCCGCTCCTTGGATTTCCTGCCCTGTGACAAAAGGATTGGTAAAAAATCACTCATCTTCCACTGACAATGGAAAGCGCCTAAGACCCTAAGGTTTAGGAAAGGAAATGTTCAGCTTCTGAAGCAAGTAGTGGATAGGATTGCCTTGGAAACTGCCCTGGGGATAGTGAAGTTAAGCACCAATTTAAAGACATTTTTCTTAGAGAATAACAAGCAGAACCTGTTGATAGCTGCCTGAGACCTGGTACACAAACACTAAGCCAGATATTTTACACTAATTCTTTTTTGTTCCCATGTCACTTGAGGACTTTATCCTCCTTCAGAATTTAAGATTGGTCTCTATGCATTGATCTTCATTTACATAGACAACAGGTAGTATTTGCTAACATGCAAACACTTCCTTCTCTAGCCAGCAACTAGTCTCAGGCTGGGGGCACTTCTGAGCAGCTGGCTGCGATATCTGGGCCACTTAATGTGAAGAATTATTCACATGAGTTTGCCAACTCTCCTGGCAACTCCACAGAAGGTTTTCCTTGGCACAGTTTCCACACAGCCAATACTAAAAAAGGGCAACACTTGTGCTGAAGTCATGGCCAACAGTGGCTCAAGCTTTACCCGCTTGTCTATACTTGCATGAGAGATCTGTGTGGTGTAAGATGGACCACATTGCATAGCTTACAGTTAATAACAGGATGGCTCACAGCCTGAAATAATCTGTTTAGATGTAGGATTCTCTCCACCAAGAGGGATGACTATAGTTGTTGCTTGAGAGATGAGCACAAACCAGTCAAAAGTTCAACTGACTGACTACTAAAATTCCTCCAATTCCATCACTGTAATGAAACAAATCTCTTGGTGGCCCAAAACAAGATAGTGGGTACAAAATAAAGTTTTTGTTCCGTTTGACCATCCCCTAGCAGCTAAGATGTATGAATTAACAAATGAGAATCCCAGCCAGCAAAAAAAATGGAAAATTCAGCTAAGAACAGAAGCCAGAGTATATGTCGGGAGACTTCATGGTGGCCAACCGATTCCTTAAATGAGCATCTAGCAAATATGTAGAATGACAATTTC